>NC_054535.1:70295217-70362717 GCF_017654505.1 Polyodon spathula
AGTCGTTCAAGCTAAATATTTGTGTTTGATTGCTGAGGCATGCTGTTTCTTGTATGATTGAGGTTCAGCATATTGGATCATTCAAATTACATTTAATATTAGCTGCTTCTTTACTAATAATATGTGTGGGGTTGGTTACACAACTTTCATTCATGTCTCTACTTATGTATGGCGCATAGTTATTAAACTGCTATTCTTTTATTAGAACAATATCTGCTAATAATCTAAGATTAAATCCTAACATTTTGGTCTAAAAGTTTACATTTTTTGTCATCAGTGTAATGTTTTTCAATGTCTGCATTTTCCATTGTTATATAAATAAGAGCAGCAAGCCAAATAATTACAGAATTACATTCCTACACAAATATAACATCTTATCCCAGCTGCTAGTATATATTAAAATAATTACTTGAAACAAGTGTGTCATTTCACTACCAAAAATATATCCAGTAATGCCTAGTGGTTTCAGAAAGCAATCTGACTAAATCAAAAGTTAATAGCCAGATTGGCAGACATAATAGGTCATATAAGTTCCAAGAACTCAGTAAATAATTAATCCTTTCCAAAGTACTGTACTGGCACTCCTATAATAGCCTTGAAATAACCTAAAATTAGTCCAGTATATTGTTTAAAATGCAAGAGCAGTACAAACTATAACATGAAAAAATGATGACAAAATAATGCAAACGTGTGAGTATGACCAGACCAGTTCTGAACACGAATCTTGACGAGAGATCGTGGATGCACTGCATAATCGAAAAGCTGCAGTCAACTTCAGCAGTCAAGCATGGCCAACCAAGGGGGTGTCTGGATGCAGCAGAAACGGAAAAGCCAGATTAGAAACCAGGAATGACTTCTCTTGGCGCTGTGACCAGGGCAGATTCTCTTGGAGCTGTGACCTGGGCAGATTCTCTTGGAGCTGTGACCTGGGCAGATTCTCTTGGAGCTGTGACCTGGGCAGAGGGAAGTTAACAGGATCCACAACATAGGGCATAACTAAATGTTAAACTCTGTGCAATCAAAAAACTAAAACTATTCAATCATATTTTTGTAGTTACCATGTGTATTTTTATATTTTAACTCAAAACCCCTGGACTTCTGAATTCCTCTATGGCCCTGTAGCAGCCCTTGTTTGACTGAGAAAAGTGTAAACCAAAAAAAAAAAAAAAATGCTACTACTACTACTACTACTACTACTACTACTACTAATAATAATAATAATAATAATAATAATAATAATAATAATAATAATAATCATCATCATCATCATTTTAAATGTAGACAAGCAATGAAGTAATTTTGCATTGAACTGTACTTACAATGTGCATCACATTTTAAGTGTATATCATTCTTGTGAGAAAGTAAACACACTGAAAGACACACATTTCTAACCCTAACCCTAAAGCAATCACAATGTAACTCAATGACATGTCAATATAAATGATATGTTAAGTTTACCATGGTGAACTGGCACAATCATGTTTGCATTTACTGTGTGTTACCTGACTTTAAGGGCTTTTACTATCCAATACTTCTCTATATTGTACTTACTGTTCTTGATTACCATGATAATACAGCAGTTAACATTTATAAGGAGGCATTTTGTATTACTAGGCCAAAATGTTTGCTCTGCAGCATTGGTTAGAAATCTCTCTCTCTCTCTCTCTCTCTCTCTCTCTCTCTCTCTCTCTCTTGCTCTCTCTCTCTCTGCAATACATATATGTGTGTGTGTACAGATAGACATTTTGATTTGGACTGATTATCTAGTGCAACAGAACAGAAGCTTGCACATAAACCCTTAAATTCTGCAATGCCTACGTGTTTGTGTACAATAATGGGTACAGTTAGCCAGTCAGACATGCCTAATATCATTTCTATTATGGTGAATAATTTCCTTTTGAAAACCTTTTGATAAGAGCATTTTTATGTAAGCTTTTGATGGGGGCTGGGCAGGAGGTCTTGAGAAAGAGCATGCTGTGTACGTTTGCTGTAACTGACGATCATTTTGGACGACCCCTTACAAAATAAAAGAACAAACAAAGAAGTTGCAGAAGTTAACATCATTTTATCTGCCTGGATCAATATTGCCACATTCTTAAAAAAAATGTAAAACCACCAGGTGTCACCAAATGCGACCCTAATGTACCAAACTGAATCACATCTTCATGCAGTTCTACCCGTGTCTGTGAATTAGATACTCTACTCCTCCTACTCTTTCTGTTACTTTGATACCCTACCCCTCCTACTCTTTCTGTTACTTTGATACTCTACCCCTCCTACTCTTTCTGTTACTTTGATACTCTACTCCTCCTACTCTTTCTGTTACTTTTTATACTCTACCCCTCCTACTCTTTCTGTTACTTTGATACTCTACCCCTACTACCCTTTCTGTCTGTTACTTTGATACTCTACTCCTCCTACTCTTTCTGTTACTTTGATACTCTACCCCTCCTACTCTTTCTGTCTGTTACTTTGATACTCTACTCCTCCTACTCTGTCTGTTACTTTGATACTCTACTCCTCCTACTCTGTCTGTTACTTTGATACTCTACCCCTCCTACTCTGTCTGTTACTTTGATACTCTACCCCTCCTACTCTGTCTGTTACTTTGATACTCTACTCCTCCTACTCTTTCTGTTACTTTGATACTCTACCCCTCCTACTCTTTCTGTCTGTTACTTTGATACTCTACCCCTCCTCCTCTTTCTGTCTGTTACTTTGATACTCTACTCCTCCTACTCTGTCTGTTACTTTGATACTCTACCCCTCCTACTCTTTCTGTCTGTTACTTTGATACTCTACCCCTCCTCCTCTTTCTGTCTGTTACTTTGATACTCTACCCCTCCTACTCTGTCTGTTACTTTGATACTCTACCCCTCCTACTCTTTCTGTTACTTTGATACTCTACCCCTCCTACTCTTTCTGTCTGTTACTTTGATACTCTACCCCTCCTACTCTTTCTGTTACTTTGATACTCTACCCCTCCTACTCTTTCTGTTCTGTTACTTTGATACTCTACCCCTCCTACTCTGTCTGTTACTTTGATACCCTACCCCTCCTACTCTTTCTGTCTGTTACTTTGATACTCTACCCCTCCTCCTCTTTCTGTTACTTTGATACTCTACCCCTCCTACTCTTTCTGTCTGTTACTTTGATACTCTACTCCTCCTACTCTTTCTGTTACTTTGATACTCTACCCCTCCTACTCTTTCTGTTACTTTGATACTCTACCCCTCCTACTCTGTCTGTTACTTTGATACCCTACCCCTCCTACTCTTTCTGTCTGTTACTTTGATACTCTACCCCTCCTACTCTTTCTGTTACTTTGATACTCTACCCCTCCTACTCTTTCTGTCTGTTACTTTGATACTCTACTCCTCCTACTCTTTCTATTACTTTGATACTCTACCCCTCCTACTCTTTCTGTTACTTTGATACTCTACCCCTCCTACTCTTTCTGTTACTTTGATACTCTACCCCTCCTATTCTTTCTGCATGTTACTTAGATACTCTGCCCCTCCTACTTGTTCTCTGTCTCTGGAACTTGGCACACTGCTCTTGCTCTGTGCAGTGATTACCCAGGACACTTCAACTAGAAATTCGAGGGTCTCCCTTAGGTTTTGAATAGATAATAATCACTGGTGGTCAGTTCAGGAAATATGGGGTTGCAATACTGCTCCAGGTTTTTAATGGCAGTGTGGGTTACAGAGTCCGTGACGGTGAGCTTTCCATTGTAATTGTAGCTGAAGCATTCTGAAGACAATGTAGCGGCTTCTTCTGAAACCGAGGCAGCAGGTTAGTATCTTCTTGCCATGGTTACTCAAGCCCATGTCTTTGACAAGTGAAGCTTCACTTCCCAGCTGGAACTGATTAAGAGAGAAGGTGTTTACAGTTATAGCTTGAACTGAGAGTGATAAATAATAATAATAATAATAATAATAATAATAATAATAATAATAATAATAATAATAATAATAATAATAATAATAATATACTGTAAACACAAATTTTGCATAGCTCAGTGACATCTACTCTGGAGTTCCTGGGTGTAGAAGAAGCAGCTGGTTCGGTCGTTGAATCGGAGGACTTCCACTGAACCATCAGTTTTCCTCAGCTGTGCTGGGCTTAAAATAATTGGGCACTCTAAAATAAAAATAAAATAAGAATAAAATAAAATGAAAAACAAATGTAATAAGGCTAAATGTTTCCACTAGTCTTTGTCGATGAGAAATGGAACAGTGCAGAATATGGCATTATATATGAGGTACCTCAGGTATGTATGTGTTGTGTCCAGTCTATATGGTTGAAAGAAAAATGAAAGAATTTGTGAAGCATTGAGAAAGACTTGTATTTGAAGTGTTCATTGAATCATTTTAATAGCTTATATTAACGTTATCTTAAATGACTGCTAATTTTGTAATTTACTAAACAGAACAGTTTTAGCAGTGATCTAAAATGTGGGAACGTCACTGAACAAAGCCTGTGGATATGAAAGAATTTGCTGTGCATGCTGTAAACAGGGTTCAATTTTAAATAGCTGTTTTTATTGTTTATAAAATATTGACATATATTGAATGCAATACCTTTTCATGAGTATAAGATTTTTAGGAATATAGTATTTTTTCTGAAATTGTTATGTTTATTTTTGTTTGGATAAGTTGATTTTGGAAGTCCCTCATAAGCAATACTGCTATGTCTGTGTGACGCATGTTGTGCACAGAATTGAATTTAGAATGTCAATTTCTGTCATTTCCAGCAGAGACATCATGAAAAAATGCAAGTGTCTGTGGCTGCGCATAAATTATCCACAAAAATCAACAGAGACGGGAATGAATGGGTCTTTACACAATGCTGTCAAAGACGGTTGTCCACGATGAAAGGCGCTACATAAAAATAAAGATTACACAATGTAACACAATTTTTGTTCCTGGGTAGTAAGTGTTATTTCCTAATTGCTTATGCCTCAAAAGTATAGAAAATGGCTATTATTCCCTACAAACTTTGCTTTTGTGACCAGGACAGTGATATTTCAAAAAATCACTATTTCCAATGGGAAAACGGGCAAATGTGTGTCTTTTCGTTCACATAAAGTCAGAAAAAAACAACATATGAATCCAAATTAACATGTATTTATAATAAAGTAATACAAAAATGACTACAAAAGATTTAGAAGTGAGTAGTTTTTCGAGATTTACGATTATACTGGTTGCATAGATTTATTATTTTATTGCTTGTTTATTGGCAGGTGGCACTGGGATGCTTCGAAGGATGAGGCTGTGCTCCAACTATTTTTATTTTTATTTTTATTCACCCATTGTTTGGGTTCAATGTTTTTGGAAATCTGCAAGCATTTATATTATAATAAAGGTGGTTATTTAACGCAAGATTGTCCTGTCTGAATAAATATTTTTCATTATGATTTAGATTGGAAGATGTAAAGGTGATATGAGTTTATAGATCCTATTTGTGCATGGCAGGGGGAAGCCACTGTACCGAGTGGGAGATAAATGGTTGAGCTGCAGGTGGTAAAATCCAGGGCATGTTTATAGATCTGTCTCTTTCAGCCATATGGCTGGCTGCTGATCACAAGTGGGGATTGACAGTCTGTGGTGCCTCAGGCTGCTTCTGCTTTATCTATTGCAGCTGTGCAGACAGAGCAGCTTTCCGATGAAAAAGTGAAATTACAGAAGATTCTGTTGAAATAGTGAACTGTGTGTCTTGTGCATGCTAGGAACAATACAGCAATCAAATAATAAAACAAATATTCATTTCTGCAGCTTTTATTCAACTTTTACTCAAGGCAGAATTGGAGAAAAAATTAAACGTAGCAAGACTTATAACTCTTTGAATACCTGGCCCAGAATTAATTGTATTGTATGTTTTATACTTCATTTGTACTTATCACTTGTACATTTGAATGAAATAAAACCCAATTAAAAATACCAGGCACTTACAATGAAATAGGCAAGGAATCACCATCACACTGTTCAAAAAAGGAAAATGATTGAATGCATCAAAAACTAGGCATACATAAATACATTCTTTCCCAGGTATTTAAATGTTATTTTTAGTGGTTCAATGCTATTTTCAGTAACAGTACAAGTATATATCTATGCAATAAAAAGTCCCAGGTGCTACGAACAATAAAGAGGCCTCCTCAAGTGAAAGCCTGTACGTATCACACACTGAGACACATATACAAGTGAAAGAGCCTGTACGTATCACACACTGAGACACATATACAAGTAAAAGAGCCTGTACGTATTACACACTGAGACACATATACAAGTGAAAGAGCCATCAGGTATCACACATTGGGGCACATATCCGTTTGAACGCGTAAAACAACAAGTCATAAAGGATGTGCAGCTCTGCAGGCCACAGGCGCACTAGGAGTGAGCGCAATGGCAGCAGCAGCTTCTTATAATTTATAGACTTGAGGTACTTAATATATAATGCAATATTCTGCACTGTGTCATTTGTCATTTGAACCAAGACACAGATTATAGCTCAGGGCAGTGCATCTGTGCACAGATCTGGCAGGAAATGGGCTAAAAGCTCCAGCAGCTGCCTAGCTAGAAAAGTCAGCCTCTGCTCCACAGGTCACTGCAGGCTCTGCCCAGGACAGGCTTGGGGCTCATCTGCATATAGAGCACAGGCTGCCCACTCTGCTGATGGCCCCACAGTTAGTTAGCAGCAAGTCTTCGTTTTATGTGACACTTTGTTGTAGGAAGCGCCTGGTGGCGGATGACTGAGTGCAGCATATTGACATCCCACCGGGTGTAGCCCCTGTTGTTTTGACAAATCCTCTTCAGCGTTTATCAATCAGACCCACAATGGGGAGAGTGCCCAATATCTAATTGGAGCATGTTTGTCAAAGCAGAGCCATGTTATTCAATTTGTACTAGTCAGCAGCGTCCCCAGTGCTGCCAAGCAATTCACGGCTACACATCACAATTGAAAAGGGGAGCTTCAAATACCTACATAAGTTACAAGCAACATTTTAATTAGTGAGGCGGCGTAGCAATAATTCAATGCCTCTTTGTCGAGGGCTGGTTTGCATTGTGTGCTTTATTCATTGGAACTGGCATCTGCATGGACTGTCACAGGAGGTAACAAAGAGGCTAAGGGTGGAATATATTTAGGAAAATAGCTAGTTTAAATATACCCAATAGTGTGTGTGTGTGTGTGTGTGTGTGTGTGTGTGTGTGTGTGTCTATATATATATATATATATATATATATATATATATATATATATATATATATATATATATATATATATATATATATATGTATATATATATATATATATATATATACAGTACTGTGCAAAAGTTTTAGGCAGGTGTGAAAAAATGCTGTAAAGTAAGAATGCTTTCAAAAATAGACATGTTAATAGATTATATTTATCAATTAACTAAATGCAAAGTGAGTGAACAGAAGAAAAATCTACATCAAATCAATATTTGGTGTGACCACCCTTTGCCTTCAAAACAGCATCAATTCTTCTAGGTACACTTGCACACAGTTTTTGAAGGAACTTGGCAGGTAGGTTGGCCCAAACATCTTGGAGAACTAACCACAGTTCTTCTGTGGATTTAGGCAGCCTCAGTTGCTTCTCTCTCTCATGTAATCCCAGACAGATGATGTTGAGATCAGGGCTCTGTGGGGGCCATACCATTACTTCCAGGACTCCTTGTTCTTCTTTACGCTGAAGATAGTTCTTAATGACTTTTGCTGTATGTTTGGGGTCGTTGTCATGCTGCAGAATAAATTTGGGGCCAATCAGATGCCTCCCTGATGGTATTGCATGATGGATAAGTATCTGCCTGTACTTCTCAGCATTGAGGAGACCATTAATTCTGACCAAATCCCCAACTCCATTTGCAGAAATGCAGCCCCAAACTTGCAAGGAACCTCCACCATGCTTCACTGTTGCCTGCAGACACTCATTCGTGTACCACTCTCCAGCCCTTCAGCAAACAAACTGCCTTCTGCTACAGCCAAATATTTCAAATTTTGACTCATTAGTCCAGAGACACCTGCTGCCATTTTTCTGCACCCCAGTTCCTGTGTTTTTGTGCATAGTTGAGTCGCTTGGCCTTGTTTCCACGTCGGAGGTATGGCTTTTTGGCCGCAAGTCTTCCATGAAGGCCACTTCTGACCAGACTTCTCCGGACAGTAGATGGGTGTACCAGGGTCCCACTGTTTTCTGCCAATTCTGAGCTGATGGCACTGCTGGACATCTTCCGATTGCGAAGGGAAGTAAGCATGATGTGTCTTTCATCTGCTGCAGTAAGTTTCCTTGGCCGACCACTGCGTCTACGGTCCTCAACGTTGCCCGTTTCTTTGTGCTTCTTCAAAAGAGCTTGGACAGCACATCTGGAAACCCCTGTCTGCCTTGAAATTTCTGCCTGGGAGAGACCTTGCTGATGCAGTATAACTACCTTGTGTCTTGTTGCTGTGCTCAGTCTTGCCATGGTGTATGACTTTTGACAGTAAACTGTCTTCAGCAACCTCACCTTGTTAGCTGAGTTTGGCTGTTCCTCACCCAGTTTTATTCCTCCTACACAGCTGTTTCTGTTTCAGTTAATGATTGTGTTTCAACCTACATATTGAATTGATGATCATTAGCACCTGTTTGGTATAATTGTTTAATCATACACCTGACTATATGCCTACAAAATCCCTGACTTTGTGCAAGTGTACCTAGAAGAATTGATGCTGTTTTGAAGGCAAAGGGTGGTCACACCAAATATTGATTTGATGTAGATTTTTCTTCTGTTCACTCACTTTGCATTTAGTTAATTGATAAATATAATCTATTAACATGTCTATTTTTGAAAGCATTCTTACTTTACAGCATTTTTTCACACCTGCCTAAAACTTTTGCACAGTACTGTATAATATATATATATATATATTATATATCTATATATTATATAATATTATATATATATAATATATACTTCTCTACCAAAGAGATGGTTACAGTGCTTATTTTAATGCTTATAAGGTTTTGTGAAGTTGCTGGTACCCGGAAAGAATGGTTAAAAGTGCATGTTGTTTCAGAAAGTGATGTTGTGTTATATAATAATAATAATAATAATAATAATAATAATAATAATAATAATAATAATAATAATAATAACAACGCATAACATTTTTTTTTTTTTTTTTTGTTCCTGGGTGGTAAGTGTTATTTCCTAATTGCTTATGCCTCTAAAGTATAGAAAATGGCTATTATTCCCCACAAACTTTGTAGGGAATAATAGCAGAGGAGCATCTTATAACCCCTGTCCCTGTCCCCTCTGGACGAGGCTGGGATTGAGGTGGTGGTGGTTGGGAAGGAGGTGGTAATTCAAAAGCATGGCAAGACTGAGTTTGTGAAATCTATCTATCTATCTATCTATCTATCTATCTATCTATCTATCTATCTATCTATCTATAGATTACTTGGAACTTGGCAATAGGTAATAGGCATGCAGATTAACTAATGAATGTACCAGGCACTTGTACTACACATTTCTTGCCTGAAACCTTGCATGCTTTATATTCTGTAATATTAATTTACAACCTTGTAACCAGTTCACATAATATGCTTGTTCAATCACTGTTATATACATATATGAGCTGCTACATGTTACATAAATAAATACATACATACATACATACACATACATACATACATATATACTTATAATTTTCATTCTTACAAGTAAGACCATGGATCAGATGAACGCCACTGAATTAGCACTCCACTGCATCACTGGATTGGCACTCCACTGTATTGCTTGATTAGCACACCACTGTATTGCTTGATTAGCACTCCACTGTATCACTGGATTAACACTCCACTGTATTGTTGGATCACTCCACTATATCCAGTGACTTGCTCAAGCTGTAGTGCACACAATCATTTACATTATACACAAAAGGTACAAACCTGCAACTGTATTGAGATTGCATTGCACAGGTGCCCTTACAGTGCACAGATACTCAGGCCTTCATCTGAATGGACATTCTAGAGGGGATCCTATCACCTTACAAGGAATTCAGTTAATTTGTTTCCGTAGTAGAACTGAAGAGAAAATGAAGCCTATACATTGTAATGTATACCCACATTAAACTACAATAGAAATAAGTTTAGTCATGATACCGAGAACGTTCAAAGTGGTTAAAATAAACATTCTTACTTGAAAGGTCAATTATTGTAGTTTACATGGCAAGTGCCAACTGCGTATAAATAAGAAAGAAGGAAGGAAGGAAGGAAACTAAGAAAAACAGAAGAATGCTGGTCTGGTTGACATGGTGGACTAACACATTGTTCTCTCTTGAAAGTGTTGGATGGTCAACATGGTGTACTAACACATTGTTCTCTCTTGTCTGGGACCCTGGAGTGTCAAATCTGGCTCAGGTCTCAAGTGACATGAATGCAGTCATGAACCTTGTCTATCCTGGAGGGGCGTCCACATCTCAACACCACTACATGATTCTAAACAATTAGGCACAGCTGCTAGTGTTCCAGGCTGAAAGGATGCAGAGGAGTGAATGAGAATGGGGAGTTAGTAACCCTTTCACCCCAAGACAGGGTGGTCCTCCCAGGTTACTGTTGAAGTGTCTGTGGAGTAGAAGTGTGTGAAAAAGCCTGCACTAGGTCTGATACTCAGTTAAACAGACAGCAGGCTTTTTCAGACATCCCTGCTGCCTATTCATAACCCTGCACAGAATCCATCACTAAAACAACCAGACAAGCTCCCTTGTATCTCTTACCACGCTGCATACCCTCCAGGTCAGCTGAATCAGACAAGCTAGCAAAACAGCAGCAGCCTGAGTCACAATTTCAGCTGTGGCATCTGGATATGAGTTAGGAATAAACTAAAACAACAACTTTATTTTTCAATGCTGTAGCTTCCTCTAGAGCATGTTCTCCTCTCCCCTCTACAGTACAGGCGTCTTCAGCAGTGCCCCCATACACAAGCCCCCCCCCCTCCACCATCCACCATCCACCATTCCCTCATCCCTCCATCCTCCCCATCCTAAACACAGTTTGGCAGCTACAAGACAAACATAATGATACAGCTGATTAATTAGGCGCCCCAGCCCCCAGTTGGGAGAGTGATTTATTGAGACACATCTCTAACCTGCTGATTGTGCTGCCCCGGTTAATGGCAGGATTGAGGGGAGCTCACAGTCTATGTCCTTATCCCAGAATATAATTTCTTCCACTTGCAGTATTTTATTATGTGCATTTTATAGACTTGACTATGTGTGTGTTAGTTTGCATAATACTATTTCTATTTGTATTTATTGTGAAACAAACCTTGAATTGTAGAGCAAAAGTACAAAAAGGTAACAAAAAGACACAATCTGTATCTTTGTAAATCTTGTACATGTATGTTTTTAAAATTGTAGAACAAGTTTTTTGAAGTGGACTCCTTTTATAATATATTTTCTTTGCTCTGAATTGAATGCAAACACCTGCAGATATTGAAAGCCCTTATCTGTTGATTGTCAATATTGGTCAGCATTTCCCCAGGGTTTTCAACTGCAGCTATGTTAAATGGTCTAGTAAAACACTATAAATAACATATACTGAAGAACTGAAGATACACTGATATATCCTAGCATTAATGTCAGTGAGAAATAGTTTTACAAAAATATATATATATATTACCAAACTCAAATTCAGATCAAGACATCAATACAATTCAAGTTATTATGTATCACCTATTTCCTGCCTTTACCTAAAAATGTATAATTTGTATTATTATTATTCTCTAGTACTGTAAGTAATCAATAATTTGCTGTGTATTGCTGCTGTATGTGACTATTCTTGGTATGGCAATATGAATGAGTTGCCAGTGTGTTAACCTAGTTAAATACAGGACTCCATTGATTTTAAAGGTTGTTTCTATGTATTTAATTGATTTGCTTGTACACTGGAGGATCATCTATTTGATGATCTGGAGATGAGAAGTGGTTGGCCGCAGAGCTTGTCACAGGTGATGGAAGTGAAAAGGTGGAAAACCTTTTTAACACTGAGTAAATATTCAGTAAGCTCTTAGCATACACTTAGGGAGGTGAAAGAAAACATTCTGTATGTGTGGAAGCAAGTCAATTCAAGCCACTACACTACAAAAACTGAAACATTTGTTAAAAAAAAAAAAAAAAAAAAAAAAATTCTGAGTTGGTAGACTGGAGGATTTCACTAAGAACACCATCCTGACAGGAGCTCAGTGCTGCACAGCCAGATGATTACCAGACAGTTTTTTTTATGTTGTTGTTGTCTTTGGTCTGGGACAGATTCAATCCCCAGACCTTAATTAAAAAGCCACCGCATAAAGCTAACATTTGTCCACCTTGCTTGAGAGGTTGGGGAAATATTTACATTGGCATTAACCCTGAATTTCCTCTAATGCATCATTGCCAATTCTTAGCAGTTTAAGGATCACTGGTCTAGATAAATGTGGATGGAAATAAGCACGCATAGTTAATTCCATTTATAATACACAAACTGAAGAAAGAAAAACACTGAGTTACAGTTTCTTAATAGTTTGGCTATGCAACGTTCTGTGTCCTTAGTGATTCCACTGAGTTGTGGTCTCTGAGTAAAAGCTTGACTGGTATTGATAAATGGGGAACATTTGATCATTGATGAAATAAAGAGCACAGTGGAGTCCCCACACATGTCAACACTTATTGAATGAAAATCACTACACTGTAGCATTACTTTATTTACTGCTCAGACAGTTCAGCTGCTCTTGCTGCCTGGCACTACTATTTGTATTCAAGGCAGATGCTACCACCGACATGGGTAACTACTGCAAAAAATAACTTCATTCTGGGACATGTATATGAAATCAATTATTTTCTATATAACTGACTCTCCGTTGTGAAAGCAAAGTCAATGAAAGATTAAAGTGACATTATCTGATAAAAATGCGCCTTTGTATCTTTAAGTTTGAAAGACAAACCTGTTTTACAATCATGATAGTCAATCAAACAATCTTATTTAGTATAGCACCCTTCACAATAGAATTGTGACAGAGTGCTTCACAGGGTGATAAAAAAAACAACACCTAGTACATTGTCAATTTAAACAGAATCCAGCAGGCACAGGAATACAAGGTTAATACAATAAAACAGTAAGCACAAAGCCATAAAAACTGCAGACAAGTCATTCTGAAGATAAATTAGCTTGACTATAAAAGTGAGTCTTTAGTTTTGTTTTAAAAACAGCAAACCACTTTTGTTTTTTATAAAGATATTTTTCGTATTGATAAACCACAAAATGTGTTGACATGTATTATTCATTAAAATAAATAAATACATTTAAGTAAATAAAAAAATAGGTAAGAAATGTAATTCTATTTATTTATTTATTTATTTTTTTCGGTTAGACCTACACATGCTTATATTGTATTGGTATGGCCTTGTTTGAGTATAAAAAAACGTCTCCCACAAAAGATTTAAAAACAAAGTTCCCCATTATACACAAACAGTAAAGTCATCTTTTTGTGGCTCAAACTGTGAACCTGTCCCTCTGCAACACTTCTGCCTAGTGAATGTAAGATAGCCATGAAAAATAAATACAGCAGAGAGCAAATGAGACATCCTTACATCCAGTTGGGTTTGTGTTGCAGGGGGACATGATAATGGTTGCACTCGGGTGTACCAGTTGAACTTGTAGAAAAGACATGTGTATGTGCTTTTACTAGACAGGATGTGATGACTGAGACAAATAATCACAGTGAATCAAAACACCAAGAAGAATACATAACTTAAGATAAATGTGATAATTAGGGCTCAGTTGTTGCACAGTAATAAATTACTTCGGTCTCAAAATATGTGTATTTTTGTTTTTTGTTTTAATGCCTTTTTCACTGCTTAAAAAAAAAAAAAAAACGTGTAAGCAAGTTATTGTACATTTTCTGTAAATTACATTTTTATATAAACGTATGTGTTTCAGTCATTATTTCAAGTATAATGGTATTAGTTATTTTGTTTTGTTTTCTGGTTCAGCATCGTAATCTAGTGACATTTCACAAAACCGTCATGCTGTTTATCCATCAGGGGAACTGTGATGGGGGGGTGGTCTGTTAAACGAGGCGGACTCCATTACGGCCCTCCCGCTAGCTTAACTAGCTTAACTCTTTCTTTTACTACGTTATTTATAGACCATGTTTCAATGACCAACTTATAGCAGTGGGTCAGTACTTTCGGGTTGTGTGTTTCCATGTCGTTTTTTTTTTAGCCAGAGAAATTGTCATTCCAAATACAAATACCCTAATTAATATTAAAATCCAGAAGGATATGTTTAAGTGTTTAAGGGCTCACTTATTTGGCCACCAAAAAATGTAATAAAAAAAGCACTGGGAAATTGCACCCCTTAAAGTGGGACAATATTTTAGGTGCGCACTTCCTCTTGCGTTTGGAATGTACATGTATATACTGCTACATCACATAAATAATGACTGTGGAGAGAGATGCCCTGAATATCAAAGCTTTTCCGACCTTCAGGCAGCGCTTTTGTGATGGGGTTTTAACGGACTGTTTTTCATGTTTCGAGCAAAAATAAATATGGCCAGGAAGGATGAGAACAATCGCAAAACCCCAATTCCGACATCATGAGGATTGTTATGCAAATCATTTGGGAACCTAATTAACATACCCCCAGTGCAAATTTTTTTTGACTCATCAACATATAAGTTAACATATAGATTTCTCATTTAAATACTGAATAGTTATTCCGCCACCTTTATGTAAATTGCACCCATTTTCTGTCGAAAACAGGAGAAAAGTGTTTAACTTTATGAAGGAAACAACGTTCGGCATAAGAATGGGGTTAAAACAAATTGCGAGAGCGAGTTTCGGACTGTCGGAAGAGACTTTTTCTATTCAGGGCCAAAGTGATGACTTTCTAAACTGCATGGAAACCCGGCCAGTAGCATCACTGTAATGATTTTGCCAGGCTTTGAATTCAAAGCACCCCACATCAATGGCAATGTTTAATGTATAAAACAAAATCCCTCAGTAGTGATGTGATAAAGTTGTGATGTCACCCGAGTGAAAGAAATGATAAACATCTTCAGTTAAATGACAGGTCACTTTTGAGACTGTTGAAAATATATTTTAAAACAATGGTTACATCAGCAAATGGTAAATCTGCATTCAAAGTGGTAGAAACTGCACTTAAAATATCTAATTGGCTTCATAGAATGGACAGCATTTATCTCTGCATAGTTTTGTAAAAACAGCACATGCCAGGGAGTTTTGACTAGTGTCTTTTTTTTATATTAAGAAAATATCAGTATTATGTTATATTTGCTGTCATTTCATGCAAAATAATAAAATAAGCACAGCAGGCTTTAAAAAAAACAACTTTCTACTAATTACATGAATGAAAAAAAAAGGTTTGGTCAAAAACGTTTTTTTTTTTTTTTTTTTTAAATAAATGAAAACAATTGCATTGCCCACTTATGGAATGGTTTAGTTTATTCACGTTTAATTTTTCAGTTTGCTCTTTAATCAGGAATCTTAAACAACTTCTAAAAGTCTCATGAATTTTATCATTTGTGTCTATGTGTTTTTTTTTTCTCTTACAATTTTAAAATAACCATTTCATGATTTGAGCATTGACAAGTTATCAAAGAACAAAATGAAAGGTTATTCCTGTTTAAGCAAATTCTTTTACTCAAATTGCAAAATGAAAAATTTCAAACAAGCAAAGAACGAAACACAAAAGAAGAGAAAGCTTCTAAAGTAAAGCTGTATCTTTGAGTAAAGCGATATAATCAAATAATCAAGTCGTTTCAGCTATGTTATTTTTGACATTGTATCTTTTTGTGCACCCTTAAAAATGAACAAGGGTTGGGACAGTCCAAAATGAAATAGTCAGATATGCTTCACTCTCGTTTAACCATCACTGAAGTAAAAATTTTATAGGGTCAGATATGTGAGTGCTGACTGTGTATATGTAATTGAAGGAAACAGCATATTCACAATGGACAAGGCAAAGGATCTCACAGACTTTGAAAAAGGGCTGATTCAATAGGCAGTTGGTTAAGCTTCCTAAAATGCACCAATCGCTGAGTTTCCCAAGGAGCGGTCTCAGAGCAGTGACTTCGATGGACCAGTGCGGAGCAGCTTGGAGTTTCAACACCTCTTCTAGATCCTTGTCCTTTTTCAATCTCTTGTATGAGGCGTGGGAGGTCTCTGACAATGGCTGTTGTTGGCTTTGCCTCACTTGTCCACCTAGGATGAGTCTCCAGCCTCAGAGGCTTGTGAATATGTGCTTTGTATTGTTACTGTAGCATGACAGAAGTTAAGAAAAGGACTGCGTGTTGACTTCATAAAGAGGTAATAGGGCATTGCAAGAGCAGCTTCACACCCGGCTTGTCTGTCAAGGGGGCTGTCTCATTCACAACAATGCCCTAATGTTTTGGTAGGCAGGCTCCAGTCCACTTAACAAGTGAGGAGGCATGGCTGGAATGCCAGGTATGTCTCCAGAGTGGAGTGGTGCAGGCAGGCTGACGCCAGCAGAGAATAGGCAGGTACCTATTGGGTTACAGGATTCCTGCAAATCTAATCTACTTGTAAAGTGAGCCTCATTACACAGTGGGCTTCCACCAAGACTGTAAAAATCCAAGGATGAGCCCAAAGGCAAGAATCTGATGAAACCTTAACAACTTCACTGCATTGTACCATTGACAAATTTAATTTGAAGCTCATATACATTTAATAGTCTTTTTGCCATTAACACTTTATCAAATATTGTGTTAATGTAAGCACCAATTCATTTTCAGACTATGCTCACATATTCAGAATATATGGTCAGTAGTTTAGTTTTGATTTATTAAGAATAAAAAAAATGTGTATGTAAGTAACTGGTTAATAAAATAATACAAAATACATGTGAAATACAATCTGATTTCAGTAGTAATGGGTAAGAGTCTGTGAACACTGGTTTTATAGTAAATGTATACCGTAGACAAGCCATACAATTATAAGGACTCTAAGCTTAATTAATACAACCCAAAGAAAGATTAACTCAAAATAAAATCCCATGAAAAAAAGTTAGTCAAAACTAGAACTTTCACAAGTTTTGCATAAGTGAACATTATTTGCAATAAATCGAAGCTGCAATAATATTCAAGGACTGCAAGTTAGTCTGCGCGATTCGCATGATTAATATTTAATTTGTGCTTCACTTATACCTTTACATAGTATATGTAGCACCTGTGAGGGGCACTCATTCTTTCTGATCAGGCTGGGATCAGTCAGGCAGAATACCAGAAGGAAATAAACTAAGACCACAACAATATGCAGGGCAACATGAGAACATGTGAGCATCAACATGCCAGTCGGATCTATGCTTAAACGGCAAAAGCAATGTGCAATACAAAATAAATGTGCTTTAAAACAAGGTGATAAAATCAAAACAAACTAACAATCCTGAGTACTGTAATTTAAAATGTTAATAAAAAAAGTGCCTAAATAAAGTGCTGTGGGTCACCATGTTAAATATACTTCCACACTTAACAGTCTTACCCTTTGAAAGAAAATGTGTGTTGTGCTGTAAGTCCTGTCAGTGGCATGGAACACAACATTGTGCCAACAGTGAGTGATGTTTAGAGAGAAGGGAGAACATTGAGGCTGGCTGCAGCATTGCAATAGTAACATTGAGGCCGGCTTTCAGCACTGCAATAGGAGCGGTTCAGGAGCGGTTCCATGGAGCATGACAAGCACATTCCTCCTAGCCATCCCCCTTCCACAACCCTGTCACACATACAGTGGGCTGGGGCTCTGGGCTGTCTCCCTGGGATACTTTATGTGAGATGACCCCACATGTCAGGACTTTGCTCCAGCACTGATCCTCACACTCTGCTGGTCCTCCTTCACATGTCAGGGCTCTGCTCCAGCACCGATCCTCACGCTCTGCTGGCCCACCTTCACATGTCAGGGCTTTTTTTTCTTTTTTTCATTCACCTTTTGAAATGTCGCCCCACCCCGGCCTAACTCTGTGGTAGGTAAGCCGAGGAGAGAACATACTTCTAATCTGCTTTAGCCTCTGTGAAGACCTCTTAAAGGTGGCATTCAAAACTTGCAAAAACAAGACTATAAAGGACAATCTACAATAATCTCTAGGACACAGAAGACACTTGGGATAAGAATTGTTCAATGTTTTAATTGGTGTCAATATGCTAAACCCTGCCTGCCCCTCTTCAGGGCTTGAGCTTCTTTTTGTTAATCCTGAGAGCTGTCAGGGAACTCCCTACAAACACTAAGTATCCTTTCAGCCCTACTTTACTGGGATTACTGCAGGGGACCGTATCGTGCAGTGGGTTCACACAGGAACTGGACCCACAAGCAGGTCCAAGACACTTTATACCACTTCATACATGGCAATGCAGGCCACAAAGTAAGCAAACCATCACATCTACAAAACAGAGAGGAATTCAAACAATGCAATGTGTCTTGATTTCATTTGCAGCATACTGAAATAAGGGGTTGTGTAGCTTCTCATGCTACATACAGTAATGAACGAGTATGCACGGACTGCATACACCTCGGGGAAGGAAGATTGTGTATATTAATAAAACAAACATATATATGCATAAATGAAAACAAATGAACATGTTTAAGTGATTAAAAACATTTCTTTCAGGTCATTTAGGACAAAAGCTCTTCTTCACCTGTGTAGAAAGAAAAGTAAAAACAGGGCAGTAAATGTCTTATTTTTCTTCCTTCACAGCTGACTTTGTCCCAAAACGTCTTGAAATTTTAAAATAATTTTAATATTTTGTCTACATCAGAGGTCTTCAAAGTAATTTGGGCACAGGCATAAATTGATCTTACTTGGCTGTTTGCGGGCACGCTGACTATTGCAGAGGTTCTTATCTTTCACAGTGCTTTCCCGCGACATGTGCAGTATATGTATATATTAAGAGTTTTAGTGGGAGTAATTCTTGGCTCACTCTGATAATACCAAGTCTCAGGCAGTAATTGTGCGTGCTGCACCTATTCTTTAAATAATTTGTATAAAATATGCAATGCAAATATTTTTAAATAACATGTTTACACAGATAACCATGAATAAACTAAAATAAAAGAGCATAGATAACGTCTCGCTTTGTTTCAATTTGTCAAATTTGTCAAAACTACTGTTTTAAAAATCGTTCATCTCCAGTACAGTTATTCAGAGAACGTGGATTGGTAACTAAATCTACTATGGTGTTTCCCTTGTCTGGCTTCCCTTGTATTATTTTTCTCAATAACAGTCGACAAAATTTAGTGCTTACCCGGCAATTTAACACCCTGCCTCTGCTCACAAATGATTGGACAGCTGTCAGATCTTTCACTTTCCCATTGGCTACTCACTCGCTTTCAATTTTCATGCAGAATACGGTGAACGGCCTCTGCTTGCTAAGGATTGGGCAGCTGTGTAAAACTTGGCAGATATTTGATTCTGCGATTAGTTAAAATTACTGTCAGTACCTGCACCTGAAACAGACACTGTTTATGTCACCCAGCTAACTTATGATTGGGCTACCGCAGAGAAAATGCAGATATTCAGCTGGTTAATTGTATCATAGAGGCCCTTCAGGAAAAAAAAAAAATGTAGAGTACGTACAAGCACAGCATAAGCATGCAGCACATTGCCGTCGCGCTTTTATTGGAAAACATGTTTAAAGCTTGCCTTATTTTCTCACACCACAATCCGGCAGAAATGTGTTCACGATCCATAATTTAAGAACAGCTGTCATGGACACGATGGCCTGGCTTTGTGGGCACGAATTTGCCCGCGGGCACCACTTTGAGGACCACTTCTCTACATCCTATCAAACACACATGCACACACACACACACACACACACACACACACACACACATATATATATCAATATATATATATATATATATATATATATTATATATATATATATATATATATATAACACCTATAAACAATGAAATATCATGCTCCTAAACCTGTCACCATTAATGAACAGTTTACACTATGCACTGCTAAGGGAATTGTGCATTGTATCACCTGCAAAAAGCACAGAGACTAAAAGACGTTTAGCAGATTGCTTTGTAGAACACCTCAGAAGCATTAAGATAACATTATCACCTGTAGCTATTGTGCCCCGTCCTGGTGTGTATTTGTATGTTATATGTTGTGTGTGGTGTGTTAATGTTGGTGTATAGTCATTGGTACACTGGATATAAATGGGTCTGTGTAGCACACGTGATTTGAAATGTATATTTGTATTTAGGCAGGAGGATTGCACAGCACTTCACGTGCAGGTAAAATGTAATAATATGTGAGCACAGGGAATTGCACTAAATAAATTAATGTGCAGTTGTACCGAGACTCCAATTGAATGATTGATTAGCAATCAAGTCTCTGTACAGCTGCATGAAAGCAGCATATTTTCACTCACTCGGGGTTGTGTGTTCGGGAAGTGGAGAATGGGTGAGAGAGAAAGGAGAGTTAATTTAAAATAACAATTGCTATTGTGCACTGGAAGCAACAGAGAGGTACTGGTTTGTGTGTTTGTCCAGTCGTTTGTCTGTCTCTTTATTGGCTGTTCGTTTTGGCTACTGTGGTGTTTTATTTAACAAAGTGTTTTTGTGTTTGTTTGTTCAACCCTTTTATTTTGCCATGTTTAATAAACTGTGCAGCAGCGGATTTCATTCAATTCAACTCACTCACCACTCTGTGTTTCTTTTACTGGTCCGTGACATCACCACGCACCTGCGCACAGTGACCATTTGTCACACTATACATTGTAATACTGATGGACATTATATTGATGATGTCACTGTCAGTGGAATTTACAAATGCCATGGAACACATGCAACCAGAAAGCAGACAGAACACAAGCTGAGTTTTTGGGGATGAACAGTCTATCATGTAGCCCCACTTGGCTTTATGTGAAATTAACTCTTAAAGACAAACAACTCTGCGGCATTTTAGCTGACATATATTTATATTGTACTTTGTCTACCTTTACTATCTCACACACACAGACACACACACACAGACACACACACACACATATATATATATATATATATATATATATATAATATATATATATATATATATATATATATATATATAATTGTATTTTATTTTCAGGACGTTTCAGGCAAAAGCCCTTTTTCAGCTGTTTAAAAAGAAAAGTAAACACAGTGCAGTAAACTTGTTATTATTCATTTGTAATTATACAAAAATGTTATGGATATTGTCATAATTATTAGAATAGAATGTTCATTCCCAGAGGTTCCAAAGCTCCCAGTTTGAAGATAGACAAAGAGAAGGAGATGTGATACCTTTTATTGGACTAACTAAAAAATAATTATTCACAAGCTTTCAAGATCTTACAGGTCTCTTCTTCAGGTGAAGAAAAACTCTCATTCCTTTTGTTTCTGATCATCACTGTTGAAGTGATGGGCTACTGGAAATGCAGTGGTGTTAATGCGACTGCTTCAAAGTGTTCTATAAAACGGTCTGCTAAATGCCTTTTAGTTTCCCCAGTACACAATTTGTTGCATTTCTTGCAGATAATGTAGTAGACTATTGCTTTAGAGGTACATGTAAAATGTTCATGAATGTTGAATGAAGATTTAGTCCCTCTAATCTCTGTTTCAGAATGAATGTATTTACAGGTGTTACATCGTGGTCTATTACATGGATATGTGCCTTTCAAAGGTTCCCCAGAAGGATGAATAGCACTGTGTGCCACATATTCTCTCATATTCATATCTGATTGTTACTGCTGATATGATGAGATGTATTTGTGTGCTAGGTCAGAAATGTACACAATGTGCATAGTTGATCTGACAATTGGACTGTTTTACGGCTTGTGCTTGCTGAACAGTGTGAGTTGTTTGATCTGAAACACAGTAGTGAAGTTGTCTGCCAATACTATACCGCGGGAGTCCACAGACTGCCATCTGATCCCATTGCTTTACACTAAGCACTGTTATTAATATTCAGCAATAATATTAAGCAATAATTGTTAAAAAGAAAAAATAGAGGAAATATTGAAATTGCATAAACAAAGATATGGCATATTTATACATGCACTCATGTGAAAATGTTAGAACACTTTGTGCTTTAATTAGGAGTCTTAAATAAATTTTAAAACAACTCACACATTTTACCATTCGTGACTATGTGTTCCGTTTCTCTTACTATTTTAAATTAATTGTATGTGTGGCCTATTAAAGTAATTAATTAAATTAGACAATCACTAATTTGCCTATTTTGAAAATTTCCAGTTACAGTGGTTTGATTTCATTTGCACAACAAATCAAAACTACAGAAGCAATGGAGTGCTCTAATAAATGTGCACACTACTCTATCTATCTATCTATCTATCTATCTATCGACTTGTTTTGCCTGGCGGAGTGAGAGCGGTATGGAGTGGTAGTGTGTGCATGAGCGCTGCTGGCAGGACGGTCGGTCTTTTCCTCTTTTTTGTCTTTATACTGTTTTGCATTTATTTTTCAAAGTGTACTGGTGAACAGTTCTAGGTGCTGAACTGACACTCTGTCAGCGACAACAGGCAGGATGGCTGGCACCGGATGAAGGCCGCTGCCAAACTTTTCTTTTGAAAGGTTAACCCGCCAACATGGAGTTAAAGTTTCCGCCGAGGGTTTTATCCCTTTGGAGGAATGTGTGCTCGCTATTGGGGAGGTAGTCGGTTGTGACAATGTAAAATCAGCCTCTCGCATGAGCGGGTCGATTGTGTTTTTTTTTAGGTGCAGTGGAGCTAGTATATATGGTTGTAGAAAAGGGGATTGTTGTGAATAATACTTTTCTCCCAGTAATTCCTTTAGCTGTCCCCTCTAGGAAAATCACCCTCTCTGATGTTCCTCTGTTCCTGGAAAATGAAGTGATAGAGAGGGAGCTGGCTAGATATGGGCAGCTCATGTCCAGGCTGAAGAGAATCCCTTTAGGCTGCAAGTCACCACATTTCAAACATGTTATGTCATTCAGAAGGCAGTTGTTTATAATTTTAAAAAACATCGATGAAAATCTTAACATTATGCTTAAGTTTAAGGTGGATGGCAGTGATTATGTCATTTATGCAACCTCTGACTCGATGAAGTGTTTCAGATGTGGGACTGAAGGTCACCTTGTGAAAAACTGTCCTGAGAAAGAGAGTAGGGAGCGGGATGGGACTAAGGGAGACAAGGACTGCTGATAAGCAGAAGCCAGGACCAGCTGGTGCTGGGCTCACCTGCGGATAAGTAGCTGCGGGCAGCAGGAAGGGGAGCAGGCTAGTGACCGGGGGGGGCAGCTGAGCTCCAGGAGGCAGGCAGTGACGTTGTGTTAGGGGTGGAAAGCCAAACCAAAGTACAAGATACAACAAAAGACCATGAGAGCGCAGAAAGTCACAGAACAGAGGGAGAAAGTGAACAAATGGACACAAAGACGGTTGCTAGTGTGTGGGGTGATGTTCAGATACAGGTAGAAGGAGCAAAGTTCGCAGAGAATAGTGAGGTTTTTAGAAAAAAAGGGTGAGTAAAACAGAGGGCAGTACTGTCACTAAAAAACGCAGCATTTCTTCTGACGGCAGCAGTGTTAGTATGGAGCCTAAGAGCTCTGCAGAGATGTGCAGTGCGCAGACTGTCAGCACAGTGACAGACAATCCCGCTGTAGACAGTGATGATGAAGGCAGTCTCATTAATTCCTCTCAAGCATCGCAATTGCTGGGTGCATATAAACCCCGGGGAGGGTACAGTATTCAGAGCATTAAAGATTTCCTGGAGCAGACGAAAGGGCGAAGGGGAATTGATGTTGAGGATTTTTTTCCCCGATATTGATTTGTTTCTGAGCTCAGCACGAGGTCTAAAATAAACCGTTTCTGCTCAGGAAACGTTTAGTACTCAGGAACTAGTGCACCTAAAATACATATCAAGCAAACTCTGTAGCAATGTTAAACATAGGCAGTCCTGATGGCCAGTACACTCCTAATACTCTTTCACTTTACTGTCTGCTTGTTTTTCTTTTCTGAATATCAGTGTGTTTCCTTTTCAAACTCTGCAATGACTAGATTTAAAATCGGGTGCTTTAATATTAATGGCTGTAGAAATGCTATTAAAAGAGCCACACTGTTTGAATTTAACTCACAGAAAAGTCTGCATGTTACATTTTTGCAGGAGACTCACATAGATGGGGGAAATCAGGTTGATTGGGAAAAGGACTGGAAAGGGGATGTTTTTTCAATAATGGAACGAATGTGAGTGCTGGGGTTAGCATTTTGTTTCCTGAGGGGTTTAAACTGAGCTCTGTAATTGTGTGTGACATCATACAAGGACACCTACTCACAGTTCAAATGGTTGTTGAAGGCAGAGTCTTTGTTTTTGTTAATGTTTATGCACCTATTGACGGTAGGGAGAGAGTAAGCTTCCTCCAGAGGCTTGAAGGTATTTTGGTTGAATGTAAAACTGATGATGTTAGTTTTAGGTGGGGATTTTAATTGCACAGCTGAGAGTAGATTAGATCGGAATCACATTGAGCCACATCCCCAGTCTGCCAGGGAACTGGTTAGGATTGAAAACTATATGGAACTAGTTGATGTGTGGAGAAACATTAATGAAAAGGATAGGCAATGTACTTGGGTCAAAACACATGGCACTGATGTTTTTTGGGAGAGATGGAGATGTAAAAAAGAGACTTCTCCTCATTGCGACAATGGTGGGATGTAGGGAAGTCTCAGACTCGATCTTTTTGTCAGCAGTATACCAGAAATGTCACAAAGAGCTTAAATAAAACCACGAGAGAGCTGGAAGAGGACATCCTACAACTCCAGAGAACTCTGGAGTCCAGCCCAAATAAAAGGCTGATTTAGGGCCTAAAATGTAAAAAAAAGGGGGTTAGCGGATCTGCTGGACATAAAGATGCAGGGGGCGCTGGTGAGATCACGTTTCCAAAGCTTAGTGGAGATGGATGCACCCATTCACTATTTCTTTGGGCTGGAGAGAAAGAGTGCACAGAGCAAAGTGATTCATTGCCTGAGGACAGCGGCTTGGCAGGAGCTCAGGGAGCACGCAGAGATCCAGAAGCTGGCTTTGGGTTTTTATAAGGACCTGTTTACAGCAGAGGTGGTTGAGGAAACAGGGGAATCACAACGTTTCTTGCAGGGCCTCCCTCAGCTGCCTGAGGAGGAAGCCAAGGGGCTGGAAAGTCCTTTGACACTGACTGAACTCTCTGACGCCCTACCAGGGCTGAACAATGGAAATAGACCTGGACTTGATGGCCTCCCAGTGGAGTTTTATAAAAAGTTTTGGTCTCTGCTGGGAGAGGACTTGTTGGGAGTTTTCAGGGAAAGTGTGCAGGATAAAGTTCTGCATCAGAGTTGCAGAAGACCAGTTATCACTCTCCTCCCTAAAAAGGGAGATTTGTGTAATTTTAAAAACTGGAGACCTGTGTCGTTGCTCTGTGCCGATTATAAAATCCTTTCCAGTGCCCTCACAAACCGCCTCAGGACTGTGATAGGGTGGGTGGTGCAAGGAGACCAAACATACTGCGTTCCAGACAGATCAATTTTTGATAATATCTTTCTAGTTCGAAATATACTGGCAGCCTCCAAGCTTTTTGGTTTCAATGCAGGTGTAGTGTCGTTGGATCAGGGAAAGGATTTCGACCGGGTAGAGCACCTCTACCTGTGGAGGGCACTAAAAGCTTTTGGGTTTGGGAACGGTTTCTTAGAGAAGGTTCAGCTGCTCTATGGTGATGTTTCTGGTCTATTGAAAATCAATGGTGGCTTAAGAGCCCTTTTCCCCGTTCAGAGAGGTATTAGACAGGGGTGTTCCATGTCTGGTATGCTCTATGCTATAGCAAGAGAGCCTCTTATAAATGAGCTGAGGAGGGTATTGACTGGACTGTCCATTCCTCAGTGTCCTGGTAAACCAGTGAATGTAACAGCTTATGCAAATTACATTGCTGTATTCATTAACAACCAAACTGATATTGACAGTGTAGGCACCTGTCAAAGACTGTTTGAGAAGCTGCCATCTGCTAAAGTAAACAGGGCTAAGAGTAGTGTGGTGCTCCTGGGTGACTGGAAGGGTTGTCATCATCCAATTTTAGCTGCTGGATTGCAGTGGACAAGGGGTGGGATCCTTTATCTGGTGTCCATCTTGGGACAGCTGCATAAAAGCAACATGTTTTCACCCACTCGGGTTTGGGTGTTCGGTGAGTGGAGAATGGGATAGGAGACGGAGGTAACAATAATAAGAATAACAGTAATCATTAAAAAATAGAAGCTCACCGTGTTTGTTTGTTAGTCCATTGTTTGTTTTGTTTAGTCCGTTTTGTTTGTCTATTTATTTTGGCGAATGTGCCGTGTCCTGTTTTTGTATTGTTACAGCTGTTTATTTTCTGTCTGTATGTTTATTTATTAAATGCTGAGTGAGACCTTTTCCACCAAACTCCACCTCTCTGTCAGTTAGTTCCTCGCTCTGGTCTGACGCCACCCACTCCGGCCGTCTTTGTGACAAGCCCCCACAGTCATTAATGAAACAGGTTCAGGATGTGATGCTGGTGTTTTTCTGGGATGGAGTGCACTGGATCAGATCGACTGTGCTGTACCTGCCGCTGGCTGAGGGGGGGCAGGGACTCATAGACATTTGTAGCAGGACGGAAGCTTTTAGTTTACAGGCCCTGCAGAGGCTGCTGTATTGCACTGAGGACCTCTCATGGAGGCAGTTTGCCTGTGCCTTCCTGCAGCAGGTGGGGAGGCTGGGTCTGGATAGGGGTCTTTTATTGCCTGAAATGGGTAAACTGGAGATGGCCCAACTGCCAGACTAATAAGAGCCTGCTGAGGGCATGGCAGTGGGTGCATATTGAGCAGAGGGACACTGAAAACATTAGCCTTGATTGGCTCCTAGAAGAGCCTTTAATATATAATACTTTCTTGAAGTGTGATATTGTTCAGTCTGCTACTTTTATACATATGTTAGTTAAGGCAGGTGTTGTAAAGCTTAAAGCCCTTTTAGCTTTCAACACCTACAGCTAGGTGACTCCCCAGTGGTTAGCGTCTGTTCTGGGGATACGGTCTGTCCGCACTGCTGAGTGTATCCTTACCCAGGGTCGTGCTGCTCTGCCCGGTGAGGAGCTGGAGCTCTTGAGACAGCTGTTCAGGGAACAGAGAGTTCTGCACACTGATTCTCTCTTTCCATCACTGTTACCCCAGCGATCAGTCAGGCTTCTGATGAGCAGGGATATTTACTGGCTGTAGAGGGTCTGAGAGACCTCCCTCTGTGTACAGTAGAGGGGAAACAGCTGTATAGGGTGTAAAGGGTCGTTACCAGCAGCAGCTCAGGGCACTACTAGACACACACTGGAAAGAGAGGCTGGGGGTGGTGGAACAGATAGTGCCAGCTTGGAGAACCCTATATAAGCCACCACTGCCAAAAAGATCGAGGGATCTGCAGTGGAGGATCTTACACACCATCATTGCCGTTAACTCCTTTGTGAGCATCATAAACCCCAAGGTGAAAGATTCTTGTCCATTTTGCTCACAGAGGTTTACCATTGTTTTGTGTTCTGCACCAGATTAAAACCTTTATTTGCTGGTCTGAAGGAATTGCTTGCTGGATTGGGTTTTGTGTTCTCTGAAGTATTTTTTATTCTTGGTTATTATTTTTGGTATTGCAAAAAGAGGAAGTACTCATTCCAGTTGGTGAATTTTGTTATTGGACAGGCCAAACTAGCAATTTTAAAGAGCAGAATAAACAAAATGAATGATGCTTTAAATTCTGATCCTTTTGTCATTTTTAGAATGCTTGTATTAACATGGGTTAGACTGGATTTTAATTTCTATAAAACGATGCATAATATAGCAATGTTTGAAGAAACCTGGTGTTTTAGACAGTGTGTTGTGTGCTGTTAAGGATGGTGAACTGGAGGAGTATCTGTAATCTGAATTCTGACCGGGCCTTTTCGAGAAAGGCCGGGAGTAATGGAAGAGGCGGGAACGCGTAAAGGAGCTCTCTGGGCCATACGTGGGCTAGGGCGTCGACTCTGATTGGACCGCAGCAGTGGTGGAGGGAGTACCACAGTGTGTCATCTCTGCCAAGGTAAAGAGATTGACCTGCACCTTCCTGAACCATTCCCAAATGCGCTTCACCACCTGAGGGTGGAGCCACCATTCCGACGGATGCGGGCCCTCCCTTGAGAGCAAGTAAGCTGCTCGATTCTCCACACCCGGAACATGCGTTGCCCGAAGGGACAGCAGGTTCCTCTGTGCCCAAATCAGGAGCCTGAAGGCTAGGTCAATCCAACCCCGGGGATCGAAGGCCACCCTGATGGTTGACATATGCCACCACTGATGTGTTGTCTGTGAGGATCAGCACATGTTTGTTCTGCACCATGGGTAGGAAGTGCTGGAGGGCAAGGAACTCCGCCTACAGCTCCAGCATATTGATATGCAGGGACATCCAACGGCCCGACCAGGGCCCGCTGACTCCTCTGCCTTCGCAGACCGCTTCCCAACCTGAGTTGGAGGCATCCGTTGTCACTACCCCGCAGTTGGAAACTACTCTCATTCGGACTCCTTGGTGCAGGTGAGAGGTAGCCCTCCACCAGCGCAGGGCCTACGAGCAAGCAAGACACACTGTCAGCTGACGGTGTCTGTCGCGCCTGGGATGCAGATGGAACGCATTGAACCACGCTTGCAGCGGGCGCATGCGCAGTAAACCCATCCAGATGCTGATATTGCTGCGGCACAAGACAAGGGGCACCCTTGATCCATGTCGAAACAGGGAGAGTTGGTGCTGGAGAGCTGCTACTCTGTTGTCCGAGAGGTAAGCTTGCTATTAATTAGCTCTAGCATGGTTGAGGGTGAGACCCAGTCTCAACCAGGTGCTTCATCACAAATAGCTGTGTGGGCCACTGATCCTTCCTGCGACTGGGCAGATCAACCAGTCTTACAGGCAATTCATTACCCTGATCACTTGCTGCCGCAAGGGAGCGAGGGTGGCATCCATGCACTTTGAAACATGCAGGGGTAAGGAGAGGCTGAATCACCGCACGGAAGCTCAGGATGCTCCCCTGTAAGGAGGAGCGGAGATACTTCCTGTGCGCTGGACCCATAGGAATGTGGAACAGGTTCTTCCGGTCCAGTGTGATAACCAGGCCAAGAGCCTGACGAGCCACCATACGGCTCAACTGTGTATTGAAGCACTCAGGCACCAAGGGTGCAGATGCACCGAGGGCACTGTATGAGGTAGAATACACTACTGGTGCACCAAAGCATCGGGGACACCGAGTGTTATTGACATGCTGTGGCGCCAAACACCGAGGCATGGATGCGTGAAGTCAACAAAACCGGGGTGGATACATAGCTCAAGTAACTGCGGTATGCAATCAGGAGAGCAGTACAGGGGAGGGCAGAGTGCAGCACCATGGTGCAGAATGGTGATAACCTGGTTCTGGACCGCGTGCAGTCACATCACGTGGCAGCAGAGTTGGGTCCCAGTGGAGAAGTCACGCCTCTACTTTTTCTTTTTAAACTGAAAGGCAGTAAAGAAAAACATATATACACAACACAATTGTGAGTGTAAAATAACAGTCACCACGGCAGCGCGTGTGACTTTTTAAAATATTTTTATAAACAGCGCGCGGAGTAGGCGGGCTGAAAACAAGCTGGTGGATTTAACTCAGCAATGGAACACAGCAGAGCTGGGTCCGAGTAGAAGAGTCACACCGCTACTTTTTCTCTTAACTGCAAGGCAGTAAAGAAAAACACATATATACAACAGCAATTGTGACTGTAAAACAACAGTCACCACCGCAGTGCGTTCGACTGTTTTGTTTTGTTTTTATAAACAGCGCGCCGAGTAGGCAGGCTGAAACAAGCTGGAGGATTCAACTCAACAGCGGGACACAGCAGAGCTGGGTTCCCGTGGAGGAATCACACTTATTATTTACTTATTACTTATTTTACTTATTTATTCTTAGTAAAGAAACGAACACACATACATACATGTGGGCTGAACAAGCCGGCATATGCAAAACAACAGCAGGGCACAGCAGAGCTGGGTCCTGGTAGAAATCATACTACATTTTCTCTTTAAACTGCAAGGCAGTAAAGAAAACACATATACACACACCCAGTTAAAAACAGCACGCTGAGTAGGTGGCTGAGGCAGTCCAGCAGAGTCAACTCTACAGCGGAGCACAGCAGAGCTGGGGTCAGATGGAGGATCACGAGTTTCTTTTTTTTAAACTGCAAAAGGAAGAGACAAAACAGCGACCGCTATAAGATTTAAGCAGGCTGCAATTGCAAAGCGATGCAGGCTGTTGCACAGAAAAAGAGTAAACACAGCGTAGTGGCTGGTCAGGGGTGTCTAGCCTGGAATACGCGCTGGACTACGACCGGGGCAGCGCGTAACCTGCAGCGGAGTGGAGCACTGTCTACAGGCAGAGGCAACGAGGCACTGTTGCGCTAGGTCTGAAGCAGTGGCCAAGCACTGTGTGCACTGCATGCACCATGGGACCCGAGCGCCGTGTTTAGAGTACCGTGCACTATGTGCAAAGTGTACCATGCAGCACTGCTTTCCCACACTAGCGCCAGATACCGTGTGCACCGAGTGCCGTGCGGCACCAAGTCTAATGCGCATGAGTACCGTGTGCACCGCATGCACAGAGTACCGTCCAGCACTGAGTGCACTGAGCACTGTGTGCACCGAGCACTGCGTGCACCACGTGCTGTGCAGCACCAGGTATAATGTGCACCGCGTGCACCGAGCACCGGGCTACCACTTGCACCGAGTACTGCGTGCACACCTGTACTGAGTATCGTGCAGTGCCAGGCACCGTGTGCAGCGAGCACTATGCAGCACCGGCTCACTAGCCTGTATCGGTACAGCGAGTGAATAAGCACCGTGGTACGGATGTCTTACACACTGCAGTATTAAAAAACACTGGGGCAGCTATGCACGGTGCTCACACACCTGAGCAGTACGTAGTGTACAAGAGGGGGACAGGACAGAAGCAGCGGTGGGTGATTGACTTTTACAACACAGTAATAGAAAAACAGTTTTTAAATACAAAACCAGTTAAATATTACATTACAGATGGAGGAGAGCACACTGTCTATTTGATTGTAAGGTCACACACATTATATGTATTCACCGTCCTCTCGTGTGACAGTACACTACCCTCTACCTACACTGGTGGTGAAGGCCACCGCAGCTCGCGTACGTCTCAACTCAAAAACCAGGGATATATAACGTACTTAAAACGCTCCTATAATGAAATACCTGCTCTGTTTATTTCTAGTTTTGTAACTTGGATTTTTTTGTTTTAATGAACTATTTGGAATATATTTGTATTTATTTTTTAATTAACTGTTTGGAGTGTATATAGTTTGTTTTAATTAACTGCTTGGAGTGTTTTGTTTTTTTCAATGAACTGCTTGGAGTGTTTTTTTTTATTTGTTTCAATGATCTGTTTGGAGTGTATTTAGTTTTTTTAATGAACTGTTTGGAGTGTTTTTTTGTACTAAGCTTCATCTCATGCTGCACATGCTGACGTTAGTATTAAGCATTAGGCAGGTCAAAGTAACAACCAGCATGTTGGTCTTTCTTTAATGAAACAGGACAGACTATGATCCATTCCACACTGTAAGGGAGGTCATGACCACACACAAGATTCTCAATTCATCTTGAGAATGCACCACTGCAAGGACACAAAAAGGTGGAGCATCTCCAATGAGCCTGTTTTAATACACACAGAAAACATTCCAGCCACCACAGTAGACAACTTAATCTGAGAGCAATGCTCTGTTTCTAAACAGGTAGCAACTGCAGGTGTTTTTCTTGAGACTGAGAGCCTTTCCAAAACTGATAGCCCTTCTATTCACAAAACTACCACAACTCAATATTGCATGACTCGTTGTTATAAACATCTGCACATATACACCTTTGTGTAAATGACACGCACACACGCACACACACACACACGCCCGCATGCACGCCCGCATGCACACACATATGCTGTATGTAAACAATAAGGTATGACTAGGTGTGTGATATACTCTAATATCACCACGGCTCGTGTACATTGCAAGACACGAGGTGATGCTTTATTGCGTTTATTTCCCGGGGCAGGAGCCAGGGCTGCGAGAGGAAGGGAGTGTTTTTTGCAACTTAGGATTGGAGGATCAGCCTCTATACAAGGGAGAGAGAAAAGGAATGGCCTGACTTCAACCGAGAGAGCCTTCCCTATGGAGTTGAGCCTAGCAGCAATGGCCTCCGGGTCCCTGAAAACACAGAGTCCTCTGACATCTCAGAAAGTTGTTATAGGCGTTGCCTCGCGACTGGGTACCTGTTACTGACCGGGTACCAGTTACCGACCGGGTCAACCCTCAGAGGATGGAACGGCTCATACAAAGCCGTGATGTAAGGAAGAAAAGAGAATCTGAAAGAACACAAATAATTGTTCGTTATGGGACTCGAGCACTAAGAGTATAAGGGCCATGTCCCAGGAAGTTAAAGAAGAAAGTAAGACAGAGCCTTCTTTCCTGAGGCAAGATATAGCGCATGAGCTGCGAAAGAACGGTGTGGCCGGTGGTCCCCTCTGACCACACAAAGAACCTGCAGAGTTACTGGAACTCCAGGTCGGGGAAGTGAGAGTCACTGTCCCCACAAAAGATGGACCATCAGCTCACCGCTGAACCTGCACCTGTGAAGACAAAAAAGCAAGATGAGACAAAATGACAAACAATGACAAACAAAATGACTAAAAAAGATGGTTAGTGGAACAAGTTATGTGTGTCTATTAAGGGAAAACCTATGGTGGTCCTGGTGGAGAGGGCGCCCCCACTCCGAGCATACTAGCTATAGACTAGTGAGCTGCAGAGATATCAGATGGCAGCGACTGAATGTAGGAGTTGACTGCTGAAGAGGACCAACACCCCTTCCTCTTGATATCTTGATCAGGTGATGGCTGATGCGGGCTCTGGCTACTGAAGAGTCTGTGCCAATCCTGAAGGAGTGTGTGGTGTAGAATAAGGGAGAAAAACCTGCTCTGGTGACGAGAGCTGAGAGCTGGGAAGAGAACCATGTGGGAAGAGAACCAGTGTCTGGCAATGATGCTTTTGGAACAATTATAGGAAGTCTGGAAGGTGATGCAGGGGGGTTCTTGGTGATTCCTCGGAGTGTCAGGCGAACTGCTGGGATGGCTGCATTATCGTAGATGCTTGGAATATGCTAGCTTGGAGGATGAAGTTGTGGGAAACTGATATCCAAACAATTGAATATGAGCCGCTGGAACTTTATTTGTTGATTTTTCCAGTGGTGCAGCAAGGTGTGCCACATTCTGATGTTTAGAGAGATGAGATGCTGACCATCCTATGTGTTAGTTAATACAGGATCGATCAGCGGTTTGCTACTATCATGTCTGCTTGGAATGAAAAAGGTGAACTCACATTCAGAAATTTGGGCTTCACAATGCCAGTCATTCTCCTAATAGTGGAACTCCTTAACTCATCATAATGACAGATTTAGTCTCTCACCATGTATTAACCCTTTGCAGTCCATTTATTCCACGCTCGTCAGGCATGTCAGGTCCAATTTATTTTCACACGCGCTATTTATTTTACACACGCTGTTTAAAATAATTTTTTCAGAGTAAAACAGGTTTATAAGGCATTGAATCGCAAAAAACACTCAGTACTCTATCTACAGCCAAGCCCCACCCCTTGTTCACTGTATTTTTCACAAACCTGTTTATAGACGTGCATACTGATAAATCCTCTCCTGATCACTAATTTTATCACCAAACTCCTCAATAATGCGATTCAAGTCATTGTTTTATTACTATAACATCTCAAAAAGCTCTGCAAATGTCCATGATATTCTTTGAGCCCTGGATGCAAAGGAGCTACCTCCATTATTATATCCATGTCATCTCTGTAATGCATGGGGGCTATGAGAGACGCCTTTTTTTCGGTTTCATGTGGCTCCTACCGGTCTCACTCGGCCATTGAAAGGTTTTCTCGGCTTTCTCCAGAGAAAAAACAACTAGAGACCTGTGCTTTACGTCTTTTTGATGATGTCGGACAGGGTCCAACATTGGACTGGAAAGGGAAAATTGTAATTTCGGACCTGGTCCGACATAAGACCACAAAGGGTTAATGCTTGTAGTATTTGAGAGGATGAGCGGACATATTAGATGGGAGTTGCATTAGCCTTGATTGCGGAAATGGCTGCCATGATCCGAGTATGGAGGAAAACTGGAGCGTTGGAAGCTCTGGAGGAGGGTTTCTTGCTTCTGAAAGATATTTTTACATGAGAGTCCAGATTTTTGCTGTTGAGGTGAGAGCGAGAAGTCGTGATATGAATCTTCTGCCTTGGGAATAATGCAAAATGCGAAAGAGATAACGGGTTGTGTTTAGAGATTGATTTTAGTACTTGGAATTGCATTCCAGGATCGTTGAGTGGGAGGCTGGCTTTGGCTTTGACAGTGTCCTGGGTGATTCAGAGGAATTCTAGTCGGTCTAATGTTTTATCTTGAGAGTGGAACGCCTACTGAAGAAAACAGGGATCGCAGATTGAAGATTGCTTGAGTGGGGGGGGGGGGGGGGGGGGGGGGGGGGGTCCGAAGTTTGGGGATATATATTCCTCTTTAAACAGAAGGCTGCAGATCCTGAAAACAGGTGGTGGAGGGAGGGATGAATGAGCATAATTTAAAAGTATCTAAAATATCCGCTTTTGGAGCCAGGTGTCGTGGTCTGCTGCTTTGATGGATTTGATAGCGTCAGAAGCTGTAATGTAGTGAAGGGAGAATTGATCATGGGGAAATAGAGCATTGAGACTAGAGTGGAACTACCTCTCGGGGCAGAAAGATCGATGATTAGGTGGTTTCCCCAATATTTTGTGGGTCGCTATTCCAATAGGACTAATCTTGAAGACGGGGAAAGGAGCTGAGAAGGGCTGGCCATTAATTATTTGTCCATCTCGACTTTATTAGAGACTCAGTGATTCTGGGTTTGGAGGAAGCCGAACAAAGATTTTTGCATAGAGGGAAATTATGAAGGGGGCCAACCAAGGCTTTTAAAGTGGTGCGAGTCTGTGACCAGAGGGCGATGCAGAGTGTATGTGTATATCTGTGATTGGGGGGCGCTGTAGAGCATATGTGTGTCTGTGACTGGAGTGATGCAGAGCATATGTGTGTCTGTGACTGCGATGCAGTGCAGAACGTATGTGTGTCTGTGACCATGGGGTGTGTGTGGAACTTGGCTATCTTCTATTACTTGCCTTTGGATCAACGGGGAGTGGTTGTAATGCCGGATGGTGGCTGCTGATTGTGAGCTTGAAGCAGATGCTGAAACCAGGTTGTACTCTGGAATGTTGATGGATGGGGCTGGGGCTGGAACTCCCTGGGCTGGGGGAGAGCAGTGGAGCCGCTGAAACAGAAGATGTAATGAAGTAGGGGGTGGAAACAGGCACAAGAGGCTAAAAGAGAAACTGCTATGGTGCTGGAACGATTGTCTAAGCCATCTAAACAAGTGTTTATTGCTGACAAGGCATTGATGGTGCTGCTGAGCAAGCAGGTGTACAGTGGCGAGTGAAATTCAACTTTGCCAATGTAAAATCTAAATTAAGAAAATATCTTTAGTTCAGTAGCAGTGAAAACTGGAAGTGTACAGGATGGGAAAGTTCAGTAAAATGGCAGTGTGAAACCTGTTTCCAAAAATTAAACTTGACAGAAACAACAACTCAGCCATTTCTTAGTACTTGCAAGCAGTCTGAATTAGAATTGTATTTGAAAATGTTCCTTTTCAGAAAAATAAAATGAAATGGGCTTGTAAAATAACCTTTAATGTTTCACAAATATCAAAAGAAGAAACCACATGTGGTTGCTAGACTTGATTTCTGACTACAAGCGCTTGCTGTGGACCACTGAGGGCGGCTGATGTCCGGTTGTATGTGGGAACATCAGCTCTGGCGACCGGAAGTGCCGAACTCGAAGATGGCGCCATGATTGAAGTGGAGAATACTGAACTTGAATTAATGGAGATTACTGTAGTGTTATAAGCAACCCGTTTGTCCATATCGTTGAGCCTTGCATTAATTTAAGCAACTGAGACGGCATTAGGGTGTATGAGGGACTTTGTGTTCTCGAAAATGTTATTAAGAAGCTGAAGGATGGGATCTGTTCGGCTGTGCTGTGCTGGAGACGAGGGGACTACCATGATTGGAGAGGAGGGGCTGCTGCAGCCTGTCCTAGGACTCTGGGTGAACGTGTTTGAGGAAGCGCGCTTGTGAGAAGGAGGCAATGTGGGTGTAGCAGATATATAGGTGCAATTATTGTTGAACAACGCCATATGTTTGTTTCCAGCCGGTATGTTGATATTGTTGTCGTGCAGGGTTTTAAAGAGTTTGGCGAATGGCCAATCTTTATAAAATAGCTGCTCCAGAGGCTGAGCCTGCTGGCTGGGGCATTTTCATCTCTGTAGTACTTGGGCAGCATGCCTGGTTGCTAGGTAGAGGTCTGCATTAAAACTAGATGGTACAGAGCTTCCACTGGAGAAATGATGAGATGGAGAAATGAATGCGATATTTTGAGGATATCCGGCAGGGAGGGAGAACAGATCACAGCGCATGAAAAAAGCAAAACTCTAGAGAAAGAGCTGAGCTGTGATTGGGTTTAAATAGAGATTCAATGATGATAGACAGGTGTAATTAGGAAGGGCCAAAGCCCTGGTTCACGCCCCCTGAACTCTGCTAACATAAAATGAGTTAATTAACTAAATTGAAAAAAAAGATGATTTTTTTTAAATGAACAAATAAGCCATTTTTATTAAATATCCTTCCACCTAAAACTGAGTTTAGATCTTTTAAAAATAAAATAAAACCAAAAATGCACTAAAAAAGCCTTTTATAGATGTTGAATTGAACCTTTCCATTGAAAGTATATTTTTTCTTTATTTGATCCGTCATACTTTTTGTAATTCTTGGTTTGTTCATTACATTTTAAAGTAAAATATTACTGCCCGTTTTCATCATGACACAGCACAAATGAGTCTGCCTTTAATCATGCAGACCCCGTACGACTGGAATTGTCGAGGTGCTTTTATAAATACTTTGCATCACAGATCATACAGCTGTGCAGGTGGGGCAGGAGATGCAACCAACCAAAGGAAGAGTACAGTCATACAGTGCACCAGGGTCAGCAGCAACAAAACATCCATTAACCACAAAAGGTTCTTTTAAGAGCCACCCAAATCTTTTTTTAAAAAGCAGAAAGCTTTAAGATATATTTTTTAAAACATGTATTTTCAGAATGGGATCGGGACACAATGTAGTTCTAGTAGAGTTAATGAAGACGGGCCAGAGCGATCAAAATGGTGAGCTTTTAATTGATTAGAAAACGTTAGCTTTTTTTCACTACTTGAATTAGAGTCAGTGATGTCCGATTCAGACTCATTCAAAATCTCACCTACACTTCTGTTTCCCAAAAAGTCAACATTTACATAAAACCAACATTCAAAGACCATTAAGATGAATGTTTTGACTGCAGTGTTTCCCAAACATCATCATAACTCCTGTATCTCTTGAATGTCTACTTGATTTCACGAGTGGTCTGAGGGGGATCTTAAAATGTTTGTAGAGGTATTTATGCTTTACAAAGATTATATTATATTTTCTTTATATATACAGTACATTTAATTGCAAAAGAAAAAGGGGGTGAGGGGTGCAAGGACATAATAATAATCTTTTTATATATATATATATATATATATATATATATATATATATATATATATATATATATAAAGATAGCGCCTTTCATAGTGGACCACCATCACAAAGTGCTTTACAAAATACAAGACTAGGGTGTATGTACTATGCATCAGCTGCAGAGTCATATAAAACAACATCTTACCTGAAAGAGAGAGCACCAGGAGGATAAATCATTTGCTTGGGGTCAAACAATGAGTCAATGGCTGAGCTGGGATTTGAATTGTGTACCTCTTAGTTAGAAGCCCATTTCTTTTACCACTGGATCACACAGCCTTCTAAATGTGTACATGCAGATTTTTTTTCCTTCTCTTGGAGGGCAAGTATTTGAGCCATTCATTTTCTGAGCAACATCTGCCCACTTGTTGGTTTTTGTTTGATTTATAACACTGTTTTTCAGTTGCCAGATACAATCGCTTACTTGCTTACATTTCATTTTTAGATTATTTTGCCCCCATCTTCATCACTTTTTTCTTTTTTCTTTTTGTTTTCAAAAGCAAACAATCGTTTAGACCACTTATATGTGTTCAAAAGATTTTGCATAGAATTAAATTAAAACCAAATCTTATTACATTTATTTGGCAAATGTTTCAACTATGTACCTAGTTTCAGGGACATCGCTATATTAACGGCACATTTCCTTTTAGGTCACTTGACTGGCATTAATAGGTTTCACTATATCATTTGTGATTAGTGCCTCAATTTAAAAAAAAAAAAAAAGTAATAAAAAAAAAAAGAATAATAGCTACTTAAACTTGTGTGGCTCAAACTTAAAGGAAAGGTTCTGATTAATAGTGTGGAGTCCAGCTTCCTTCTCCATGGCCAGGGTTTTGTGATTTATACTCTTGCTTGGGATTTCAAGTGTCCTGTTCCTGTTGCTCACTGCTAATGGCCTGCTCATTTAGAATACACACTATATGGACAGTATATAATCTCTGGACTGCAAACACAACGTTTCATGACAATGAATTACTGAGAACAACTGAACCATCATTTTTATGTGTAGAATTGATAGTATAAACACACAACACAAGACAGCTCCATTGCCTTGCTTATTTGTTTTATTTATTTGAATGACTGATACAGCCCATGAGCATCACAGGGTCAAGTGGTTCTCAAATTGTTGCTCTCATGCAGAGTGAGAAACGCTGGCCGCTAAAGATCATGTATTCTGCTGTATTTTTACATTTCAACAGAATGTATTCTGAGGAAACAGAAAAGAGCAGCTCACACTTTTTTTGGACACAGTTCTCAATCTAACAGCCCCCAGGTAAAGTCCTCTCGTTCGGAGCTGTCATGTATGATATTGTAAGGTAAATTGATTTTATTTGCTGTATATAATATTGTAATGTAAATGGATTTGATTTGCGCTACATAATAGTATAATGTAGATTTGATCAGCTGTATATACTATTGCAATGTAAATGGGTTTTATTTGCTGTATTTACTATTGCAATGTAAATGGATTTGGCAAAAGTTAAACTAGGCTGACTAATGTACTGATATTGCTAAACAACCCTTTATCAGGCAATTACTTGTTGCTACAGAGGCCTGTCAATAAACATAGGAAAGGGAAAAAGCTTTTCTCTGAGGGTCAAGTGATGATATGTGGCAAAGAGCCCCACATATCAAATACTTCAGTGGTTAACCTGGCTCAGCTGGGCTGTATATTCAGACTATTAATACCATAAAGGGTAGATTAAAGGCAGGGCTAAAGATAAAGATAATGAAGCTCAATGACATAAAGCAACTTACCATAAAGACATTTCAATTCATATTCGCATCTCCATCAGATACTAATAAGGAATGTACAGCATAATAAGATACTATTAATATAATAATTTAAGGTTGGTAAGATACCTATCAATATAGTCAAAATTAGTCCAGTAAAATACACAATAAAACAAACATGTCACATTGATTAGAATCTTGTGCCTCCTTTGTTTCATACCAAGCACATCATATTCTAATGCATGGAAATGTCGAGCATATCTTGATATCAGTGAAGCTGAGACTACTCCCATTGCTATCTAATGTGGGGGTACTGTATGCAAGCTCTTACATGCTGTGTAATCACTGTTTGCCATGTTGTCGTTTACTTTACAATCCCTAAGCCATGTCAGCATTAAAGAAACGTGTTGTTTGCCCAAACAATTTTATCCATCAAGGCGGGTAACTGTTAATGAAAATGTCCAAAATGATTAGCCACATACAATAGGCCCAGATTAATTAACACCAGTCACAGATCCCTGGGCAAATTAGCTCTTTGAGAAACTTTGGGGAAATATAAATAAGGTCTTTGTGATCAACAGCAGGCATGACAATGTAAGTTGGCTACTGATTTCCCTTTAAATTTGTAGCAACTGGGCCAGAAAGCATATTCACAGTGTATTATGAATAGATGTTATTTTACTTCAGTCATCAGTGTGAGTCTGAAAATGGGCTACTCTCGTAAAGAGTGGTTTATTAGAAACATACATTCTGAAGTGTTTGACAGAAAGCCCATTATGCAAAGTATGCCACCTTCAATTTGCATGTTCTGAGATAGCAACTCTACTCTTTAAGTAATTTGCTTTATTTACTCCATGAGTTTAAAACAAGTTTTATTTTGACAATGTGTATGTAAAGGCATGAGATTACTGGACAGGAAACCTTGTCCTGGAAAAAAGGACAACCTGAAAACGTAACCCATTGATTGATACTGGCTTCAATTATTACAGGTTTCCACTCTCAATAGTCTTTTCTGACCCATGTAATTCATTCATCGAAGCAGTTGAACTATTTTAAAAAAAATAACACTGACAGAGTGATAATTTAAGGACTAAACTACTTCTGATGCTCATGAAATCTGAAAAAGAGACACACTGTACTACAAGGCAGTTGAAGTATCATCATTCTGTTTATAAGGTGTTTATTGAGACATTTACATCTTCCTTCCCAAATAAACTTGTAAGGATTTGGTCTGCTGTCTGTGTTGACACTCCGCCCCCTGTTTTCCTTGCAGTCACTCACACAACTTAATACACTCACACAGCTTCTTGAGAGGGTCTTGATGCTGAAAATATGACGCCTTCTGCTCAGGATGCATAACTCTAGTTGCGGTCCACTATCACATGGCAGTGACTTCATTAATGGGCTCTGTCACTTAATTAGTGTTAATTTTGCCCATACAGGCACTTTTATATACTGTTCTATCCATAACAAACCTTTATTTAGTACATTGACACTTTGTCAAAGAGGCAAAAGCTTGATTAAGGGAATTATGCTAAGTCTGTGAGGCATGTGCTCAAGTGACAAGGTGCTGAAGGTTGTTTTTTTTTCAAGCAGGTGGCGTCAGCTGTAGCAGTATTGAAATATAGTATGAGGTTCCCTGGATCTTTGCTTAAGAATGCTCTCTTCTAAGAAGGTCAGCTTTACATATGATGTCAATAGACTGCCTGTGTATTCTGCAGGTTCTATCATTAAAGCACTTTACTCCATTTTGTAATTTAATCCTGCTTTTTGGGATGGGAAAATCACATGTTACTTTTGCAATATTGGCATTGCACACAATAATATAAGTCTTTCTTCAGAAATGTTCTTATGTTATTGGAAACTCTTGGGCAGCCATTGTGGAAAGACACTGAGCAAGAGAGATCAGGAAGGGAGGGGTAGACAGAGGAACCAGGAACAACCAATACATCAAATCTCTGGCACACAGGGGCATCTAGAGCAGGCAATGGAGAGGAGCCATCGAACACCAAACCCAATGTGCACAATAACTATGAGAAGAAGACTGGAGGAAGCTGATAGAGGCATTGTGACAGAGACAGGATGATTCTGGATTCTTGGACTGGATGGCCAGACAATTCATTCCTAGGGTTAGAAGGAAGTCGGTCATCTATAAAGGGGGCGGAGCTACAACACACTAAATCATTGACGACGTGACAGCCGTTGATTGGTGGAGTGGTTGCACTAGTTAACCAAGGCATCATGACTGATATTACAAAAGAGGGCATAGTGAAGGGATCTGTTCTTTGTTATGGTTAAGCTGAACCGGAAGAAAAGACGTGTGTTATTATCGTGAGTGTTTTGTTTGTTTTGTGGTTATTAAATATTCTGTTTGTTGTTATTTAGATTATTAAAACGATCTGGAGCTGTCGCCAGAGGCCAGCACAAACCTGGACAACATGGCACTTTGTTTCACAAATAACTGTATTAGCACTTTAGCACCCACTTTGGACTTATGTTTGTGTTTTGTGTTACGTGTGGGTGTATAAGATCGGGACTATTATTTTGGGACCAACCCGTGGATTAAAACAGTGTAATACACACTGCTGTATTGCCTGCTTCTCATTGTTATTATTTACTACCATTTTGTCATCAGACTTTGGATTATAAAAATAAATAACATTGCACCTGGATTATCGTTGTCTGTCTGTTCACTGATCACTGCTGCATTCCTGCACCTGCACACTGTTAACCACTTTGCCACAGGCACGTAGAGCAGGCAATGAAGAGGAGCCACCGAACACTGAAAACTTTCCAGGTAGAGGAGGAAGCCAGCAATGCTGGGCTTCTAAGTTTGGGAAGGTCACTTACCCCCAAAAGAGGACTGCCGGTTTCCCGCAACTGCGCCACCAATACAAAATAAAATGTGTATATATATATATATATATATATATATATATATATATATATATATATATATATATATATATACTCTCATGGGGTAATTAAAGACTAATCTCACCGCTCACTGGAGAGGAAAAGAAATGCATAAGAGGAAACCTCTGGTGTTCTGGTGTTCCTGTCGGAGAGATGTCCCCCACTCTGGGTATACTAGCAATACTTAGTTGGGCATATCATGGAGTGAAGAGTGGATGTAAGACTGTACTACATTAGAAGTCCAGCACCCCATTTGCTTTATTAAATGCTGGTTAACATTATTTTTGGCTGCTGAGGTTGCTGCGCCAACATAGAATGAATGGGGGTATAGAACTGAGGTGCGGGGGAGGGGGGGGGCAGCTTTAGAAATGTTTTTTTAGAAATGTTTTCTTGGATTATAATTGAAGAATGAAGAAGCATGCAGTCATCATCCAAGAATTCCATTTCCGATGGTAAAAAAAATTCCTGATAGTGATTAGTAATTTTATATAACAACGTTGTAACCTTGAGTCTGGGGTTTAAATAGGGGTTGGGCAGATATAATTGGCAGGATAGAATGGGGGGGTGGAGCCCTCGCTCCTGTGTATATAGCATATATAGCTCATTTCTTGACCTTGCTAAAATAATTAGAAAGTAGAAAATAGGGCCCACAATCCCAAAATGCTTTACAAAATGTTACACTTCATCATATTAACATGATGATGGGTTAGGGCTATGAGTTCAATATGTCTAGACAATAGTCTATAACAAACACTGTGGAGAAAAGAAAAGAAAAAATATGTATTATTTCATTCCTTAGACCAAGCACTACCAGACAATTTAACATCTAGAAGCGCCAAACTGGTCATTTTAACTAGTAGCTTTTTAAACAGCTGTATTATGATAATGAAAGACAAACAATGGTATAAAACTCAAAAGTTGTATTTAGGAACATCAAATCAAACATTTGCATGGCAGAAACACCATATTTAAATGAAAAACAAAACTTTTTTTTTTTTTTTTTTCAAAAGGAGCAGTACAAAACAAGAAAAACTTAAATAAAACATAAATAAAATAAACATTTCACTGGTAACTATTTTGTAACGGGTCTCTGTACATACACAATTGTATAAACATCTTATTTGTTTGTAAAAATAACATCAAAGGTTGTTTTTTTTTTTAAATAGTATATAATGCACTACTTCAAAATGTAAATAACTATAATATAACAAATTATTTACATAACATATTTGTTTAGCCTGGCAGCTTTCTAATCTGTACAGTCCATGCACAATACACACTTCTCCACTTTCCTGAGAATTTACCCACACTGCCCGGCGCAGACACTCAAAGTTTTATTGACGTTGCATGTTGGAACCTCGCAATGTTTCCTCTTTCGTGTGGGTGTAGTGGCTGCAGCACTGCCAGAAGGGGCATCTGTCTCTGCCCTTTTCTGATCCATGTGTGCTTGCCGAAGCTCCCTGGCTAACTACAAGATGGTCCCTCATGTTGCAGTTTTCCCCTGTAAATCCCTTCTACAAAACATATGCATTGATGGCTGCCAGGTCCAAAATGTTATAAAATACAGCCACAGGTCACTGATCCTCCTTTGACTGAATACTGTCGTGCCATCTGATCCAGCACAATCACACCGAACTTTGTGGCATTGTAGTATTCCACTGGTTCAGGATTTTATTTTGCCATCAGTTCTGATCGGCAGTATTTTGTACATAGAGCTAAGAATAATCACTGTTTTGAGTATAGAGCTGAGAATAAGCACTGCTTTCTTCTTCTTGCACTTGTTAACACTGATGGTAACATAGTCTCTGTGCCTGAATAGTGCAGTCGAGTGTAACGGTGCTCGTAAGCCTGGAGCTGATGGGGGTAGTTCGCATCTTGCCTTATTTACAGTTCCTACCAGGGTGGTTTTTTTCTTGAATTCTCTGGCCAAATGCAGTGATGTGAAAAGACTGTCTGTGGCCACATTCCTCCCTTTGTTGAAGTTCAGCTCTGTCAGCATCTGCACCACGCTGTCTCCCAGTCTCTGGCCAGCAGGACGAGTGTCATCCCTGCCTTCACATTAGATGTCTGCACTCATCAAAAAAAGCAAATTGAAGCAATTACTTTTTCATATTTTTATTATTTTTTTGAGGTTAAGGAAGCATAAAAATATCAAATGAACATGTTGCAACCAAAAAATGGCCATCCTCAACATTTCTCATGTTAAAACTGCTAGCTGTACTCTATTTAATGAACTATCAATTAATCAATTTTCTCAGTGTCAACAATAAATAATACCAGTCAATTATTTCATCATATAATCCCTGCCCAGGTAGGGGAAACCATTGACAAGATATTTTGAAACAATGTCCGCAACCAGGCAGAACTTGATGCCAAACATGTCAGGTTTGTTAGCCATATACTGAGTGAATGGACAGTGTGATTTTGTAGGAAACAGCTGCTCATCTACCTTGATGTTTTGGCCTTGCTTGTAACAGGCAGTACTGCTGGTAATGAAACCATTAAAAAATGTCTGATGCCAGGGCAAATTTATCAGTCAGAAGGCGTGTGACTCTTGTTGCTCTCACATCAAAAGAAATATATTGCATTATTTCCTGAAACAATTGCGTGCTATTGTCTGAGGAAAAAAAGACATTGCCCACTACTTGGACCACAAGCTCTTCAGGTGAACACTTTTGCCGCTGTATGTGCCATGAACAATAACATTGCAATAAATGCTTGCAGATCCTCCACAGATAAAGTCCATGAATCATTATTTTGTATGCGATGTGCCTGTGTTACTGTACATTGTACTATGTGCAGTAGCATTAGCATGTTGATCAGCAACATAAAAGCACTCACTACAGTGTCAATGTTGCGTCTGGCATGCAGTGTTGAACCTGGAGTTTCAGTCACTATGTTGCAATCCACTGCTTGGTGTCCATGCAGCAGGAGATGTTGTCCCTAGTGATGGTGGTGCTGAAGCTGGCATGGCAGGTCATTCACCTGTTCTGGAGCCTCTTCCACGACCACAACCTCTGCCTTGGCATCTGGTTGGTCCTGTTACAGGTAGGGCTTCTGGCAATTCTGTAGCGCTGACCTCATTATCGCTTTTAGAGTGGTTGATTTCTAGAACTCGTGAATGGTCGCTGTCATTCCCAGTGTCACTGATGACACCTGCATCAGAGTCATCTTCCTCCACAGCGTGTAGCATTTCTAGAACATGCTCTCTGGTCATAATTCATCTCCGAGCCGTTTTTATTTTCAGTGTATCACTCTCAGTATGCCCACTCAATCTCAGTATAGTTGTAAGAATGAACCTGCAATGCTATACACAGGGGGGTACCTATGACTCAGAGAGGCGTGCTTTTCAAGCACTCAAAAAACGCTACTTGATCACGGGACTGAGTGTATTGAAAAGGACAGGCAGGATTATAGGCTATTTGTGATAAATAAAGATGTATTGAAATAAAGGTTCAACTGACTGGTAAGACTGATAGGTAAATTTGCTTATAATTATCAATTTCTTGTGAATATGCAGCTCAAACGCCGTCAGTATATCTAATACATATATTTAGGAAAAGTCATGAACGAGCATACGCATTACATTCCGGAATGCAGAGTAATTTAAATTTTAAAACCCAAAACGGTCAAATTGACCGGCTTGGCCCTTCTAGTGTTAAAAGTTTTTATTTTTTAAGATAATTTCTGTGTGAAACAGTTTAACAATCAGCTGTATAACACCACTTGGAAGTGCAAGTTGAAAGTATTTAATTATGTTGAAAAGGTAGCATACACTTAAGTGATTCTCTTATTCTTATTCCTCTCAGATTAATATATCCAAACCACTTTGCAAGCCACACACACACACACATAGTCTGCCTGATCCAACCTGATTGGAGGAAAACAAAACAAAACAAAACAAAAAAAAAAAAAAAAAAACATTAAACAGAACTTTATCAAGGAACATCATCTAATTAATGTGGGTCATTAGGAACCTCCTACCCTCCCAGTACAGTGGCCAATATCAATAATTCAATGGGCTGATTACTTCATATTAAACATTTAGAATTCAGAAATGTGCCCCTTTTAACTGATAAGATCAACACAGAACATGGGAATCATGTAGTAAAATATAAGTGGAAGGTTAACTACTTTCTTAATCATTCATAAAAGCCACTGACAACAACCCACTGCACATGTTAATAGGCAGTAGGCCCTTACCTTCCATATGAGTGGGGTGCTATACCTTGACAATATTACATTCAGAGTGTAGATATAACAATCAGATGAGCTAGCTTGTTCAAGAAGTCCCATACTTTACATTCAAACTGTGTAGAAGGAGCATTTGTACATTGTGACCACTGGTGAATTCCTTGGTGTACCAATGTCAAATGTTAAGTCTCATGACTATTAGACCACCCGATTTTAAAGTACATTTTAGATGGTTCATAAAGTGGCTCTTACTGCAGGTGCTGGTTTAAATGTCCTATTTTTAATCCCTTTCACTACTGTAATAAGTTTGTCTACTTGTATCTGCTGTATTTTGTTGTGGCATTACTGACACTGTTCACCACGCAGACCTAAATAGGTCAATAAAACTAAAGACATGAGTATTCCACTTAAATAAATGAAGTCATCATTGTGCCAGTTTTAGCTAAAGCAATGTCCAGTAGTACCCACAATATTAATGAAGCAGGGACAGTATTTGTTTTCAATTGAGACTCTTTGCCATTCTCTTTGAACACAGTACAAACAAAACACAATCAATTAAACATGCCAGGACAGGTATTTGTGTGGCACGAACAAAAATGAGGTCATAAGAGACCTCTGTATCTTTCTCAGTCTTCTGATCTGCAGGGCATATTAATCACCAGCTCTTGAGTTTTATTACAGGAACGGGTGAGTATTTAGTACCCTGTTCCTGTCCCATTGTGGGTAAATACCTGGCGTATCATCTTTCATTGCAAGAATTTCTGAGACATGTGTTATGTAAATGGCAGTGGACTTCTCTGCATTGATAAAAACTCAAAGTAAATGTCTGGAAATGCATTACAAGCATACCAATTTACAGACTGGAGAGTCACACTGCTGCATTTTCAACAGTCTTACTGATATTTTAAAATCTGCCTTTAAATATTTTATAGCATTGTGTGCATATCTTATTACTTTCTTTAAATTGTTCATCATTGTTAAAAAGGTCTAACTAGAAGCAGAAACATCTAAGCTACCCAAACTCTAACCCTAAATCTTTAACTGTAGCTCAAAACCTAACATTAAATCTTACCTTAACAGCAACTCTGACCCTCACACTAACCCAAACCCCAACTTTTACCTTAACCCCAACCCGAGATGTCACCCTAACTCTAACCCCAAACACGTTCTATTTCTAATAGGATCAATGTTTATATCACATCCCTACATTTGTTTTCATGAAATATTAATGATCAGATTATCAGTTAAATCTAGAAACCACGTTTGCTAATAGAACATGAGGTCTGGCTTCTGAACTCTCAGTTTTCCAAAATCGAAGATTTAAAAGAGGTACACAAATACAAATTAATCTATTATTATTATTATTGTTATTATTATTATTATTATTATTATTATTATTATTATTATTATTATTATTATAGTAGTAATAATAATAATAATAATAATAATAATAATAATAATAATAATAATAATAATAATAATATTAAAGTTTGAAGCTTTTTTAAATTGACTAAGTAAATGTGCAAAGATTTACAATTAGTAACCAAAGCAACGACTGGATTAAGTGAAAAGATGAAAATAAAAGACGTTTTCCCCTTGGTTTTATTAAAATACATATTAGAGTGTCAACCAGCATTAGTATTGTAACTAATATTAGAGCACAAAGGCATAATTATCTTAAAAAAAAAAAAAAGAAAAGATAATAATAGCTATTGTCAAGATCCATGAATAACATTCAGAACATCTCTGACAAAGCCCGCAATTAAACGATCTAACCACTAATTACACGATCGGGGTTGTATTACGTGTATGCTGTTGTAGTGTAATCGTGATGGTAACTCTACCAGTGGCATCGTGCTTTTTAAAGAGTTTGCGAAAGTGCTATTGTGTAGATTGTTAATTAATACAGCAGAATTTGTTTTAATGCAAAAATGTCTTCACTCACCAAAAACAGTTTCCAGTATTTTAGGTGACCAAAAGATAACATCGCGTTACAGTAAATCAGACACGGTAATAACAACGTGAATCGGTACCTTGACCCAAAAGCTGTGATAGTGCTTGTAGGAGACAAGAGTTTGAAGAATGGTGTGCGCGTATGTGTCGGTGAATACGTTCGTCATTCAACATTGTACCATGTTAGAAGATAGAAAGGATTATTCACAAAAATATACATATACATTATAATTTTCAAAACTAAATCAGCACACAGACTACAAAATAAAGACATAAATATCTATCTGGATCCCACTGTGTATGTATGTATGTATATATATATATATATATATTATATATATATATATATATATATATATATATATATATATATATATATATATATATATGTTTATTATTTATTATTATTATTATTATTATTATTATTATTATTATTATTATTATTTAACTTTGATCGCAGTCATAATGAAAATGATTTTAGGTAGGCTTTCTACAGCATCATGTATTTGTTAACGAGTCCAATGCAAGTTCTACAGTTATTTATTATAAGTGTTTGATTACTAGGCTACTTCCCCATAAACTCACACGAACTTGTATTGAACTTTACTTCCGTCTGCAAGTCGATGCTGTTGCAGTATTTAGATGTATGTGTTCAAATGTATTTTTTAACAGAAGGTATAGCACCACTTGTGACAGTGTGCCATACATACCCCGAAGACGGTACTCGCCGGTATTGTCCTTGTTACAGTCAGTCTGCCCATCTCACAGGTATGTTGTAAAGTGCAATTCTGTGTATATCTAAACAGCATTGACCCCAGGCAGGGGAGACGTTTTAACGCTATACACAATTAAACCTTGGCGTTGTCTGGTACCAATTAATACATGATAGACACCTGCGTTAATAAAGCTAGCTACATGTGTAATTAAAAAAAGTACACTTTTAAAATGTAGTCTGCATATCAAATCAGATATATTCAACAAAAATAAACCTGTATTTTACATGTCTTATGCCACATTATTACTAATGCAACAAAAAATGCATCGGAAATACACAACTTATGCAGATGTCAGGTGGATATAACACGGGATAAACAAGCCATAGCCACCGGCGTTAGAGGTAAACAACAGCGAGGCCGGGTTTACCTACGCGCTGTTATCAGTGAGCAGATTCTGAATGTGAGGAAGGAAGAACTTTCATTATCTAAATATGCCAAGTGTTCCAAGCCAAGCGATGGGCGATGTGATCTGCTTTGTCAAATCCACCAGGCCAGATAAGATAAAGGATACAGCATGGCAGATATTGTCAACTGAGTTTATAAACGAGGAATACGAGGAGATCACCCTCCAGCTATAGCAGCTTTCTTTTTTCTTTCATTATTTTATTATTTTTCTATAATTATTCTATTTAGTTTATCTGTATAATCATTATCGGTATTCAATGTTCTCTAGTAATAGAGTCTATATACCCATTTTATGTCTTTGTCCCCCCCCCCCCCCCCCCTCCATTCTCAGGCACATGAGAGTTTGTACTCTAACAGTTTTTTAATTTTTTTAATTATTATTTTTTTGGATGACATCATAACGATTATGTAATAAGGTATTACAATATTTAGTAGGCGTCTTTTTTTTTTTTTAAAGCGAAAACAGATATATCTTATCTTACCAGTATTGTCATCCTTAGTGCGATATTTTGTCTATATGCCCGGAATATTCAAACTAGACTAGATTGCACCGCTGACAACACTGCTTAAAAATAAACAAATCAAGTTTCGCGATAATAAAAATGTCAAAGTCAATTTATATATTTTATTATAATATATATTAATATATATATTAATATGAACCACATACTTATAGGGTAATATATATAATATATCTATATATATATAGCAAAGATAATTAACCATAACAAACGAAATTATTAATATTGTTATTATTGTTGTTGTTATTATTATGATGATGAATTATGTCATACTTTCTCAATAAACAATCACAGCACACAACTGAGCAGGTTAAATGAATTGCTCGTGGTGGTGGGGGGGTGGGGGTGGTGGAGATGGGGTCAGGTGGGTATACAGATACAGTCTCAGCTGTTTCAATTCTGCTGGCTTTACAAGAGAGGACACAGCTCAACGAATGCATACATGCTTTTAAACGCTGAATTAAAAGGCAACTCACCACCAATCTGAAAGTATTCATCAACAGTGAGATAACAATGTGAGCTTGGTCGTTTATAACAAAGGTATGTATTCTGTTGTCTGACTTTCACTGGAACAAACACACACGCACACACTGCTCTAATAATAATATAATAATAATAATAATAATAATAATAATAATAATAATAATAAATGCAAATTCTTTACCGTCTCTTTCCAGGCGTGTTCAAATGTTCATATCCGCAATCTCCCTCTGTCTCTCCCTCGCTCTTACTCGTTTTTTTTTTTTTTTTTTGGAAGATCAAGCTGTAAATTGGGACACTTGCACCTCTATTTGAGGCACTGTGTGGATTTAATTTGGCAGTAGACTGACAGTCTTAATTATATGTCTAAGCCTTGAGACTAGAAAACATTTTTCAAAAACTATTGAACGAGAAAGGCTTTACATTTTAATTTCCTTCACTATATTTATCGTATTATGTTAAAATGAAAAGCTCTGCGAATCAAACTGGCGGGCTGAAGAGTAATACATATTTCAGATGAATCAAATGCTTTTCGTTTGTATTTGATTTATTTATTTATTTACTTGTACCCCTGTTCTCAACGTAATCCGGTTCATTAGGAGCGGGTGGTCACTTAAGACATAACGTGTTGAAAGCAGCACTTTACAAGAGATACATCACAGCTACACTATAGACGGAATTAAGACTGTCAAAAATCGTACATATCATAAGATACAATACAAATTAATAGGACATTTCTGCCAAATCAGAATTAAAGCAAGCCTGATGGCTCGTCATTTACAAAACAGGCAGTTTTACAAACAGCAGAGGGCGCTTTTGTATTCGGACAAAATGACACGGGCAGCTTCCTCTCGGTGTAGATTCTTTTGCGGTCTTGAAATACTGCCACTACTACAATTACTACTACGATATATGTGCACTGAACATTTTTAAAAAGGACTCATTAACTGTTGGGTCATTGTATTATTTAACAATGTGTCTGCAATAAAGGTTTATCTGAAACAAGAACAAAAAATTACAGTAGCCTACAATAACTACTACGACTACTACCACTACCACTACAACACTTTTCATTGTTTTATTTTATTTTATTTATTTATTTAGGCATATTTATTTATTTTTAAGAATTTAATCATTATATGTAGCTAACAAAATATTGTTTTAATTTTTAACCAGAATCGTGTTGGATAAATAATAATAATTAAAAAAAAATAAAATAAAATAAAAAAAATAACCAGAAAACATATTGAAAAAAAAAAAAAAAACCCACAGGCAATTCACTTTAAAACAGTGAGTGAATAATGTAAATGTACACATATGTTTCCAATCGCACACGTGTTCATGTAAGTGTGCTGTTATATTTCTCATAGACATTGTTGCCTGTAGCGGATGCGCCGGTACGTGCTCGGTTTTGACTATTAAATAAAATTGCCCCTCACTTTGGTTTTACATGAAACCACGTGCTGCCTGTCAGTTTGGAACTGTCATTATCTGCAATTATTCCTTGTAATTGCCAGTCGGTTTACAAAGCTAAAACATCGAGCGCTGTCACTGATTTTTATCACGCTCAGATTTCGGTGTATTGTGCAAAGCTTAGTGTTTCAAAGTTCGACATTGTGTGTTTCACATGAGGCTATATATAGACTTTGAAAACATATCTAAATTACATGTGTTTTCATCTATCTATCTATCTATCTATCTATCTATCTATCTATCTATCTATCTATCTATCTAATCTAAATTTATTTTCTAAAATATATGATATATTATATATTATATATATATATATATATATATATATATATATATATATATATATATATATATATCCTCATATATATTACTTTCAGGAGTATTTACAATTTGAAATGTGCACTCCCTACGAGGGAAATTTTGTTAAGGCAGTTAATATTATGTACAGATATTATTTCATGAATGTCCTTTCTAATTGAAAACGCTACCCATACCCCTCATCTGAAGTGTACCCTTCTTTCCATGCAAGCTACGGAAACAATATTCCATCGCAACAGCTGTTGTTTGTGAGATGCTGGAAATCTCGCTACTTCTTTCTTGTAATGTCTCAGTGCTAATTCCCAGCTACGGGTGTGTTTTGGGGAATATGAAAATGCTTTTAAAATCGCGCTATGTATTCATTATATAAGCTGTTATTTGTTTCTTGTTCGTGTGTTTGGGAGTACTCTACAGTTCATTTTTACAATAGCAGACGTATCAAAGCCGCTCGCATTTGATTTAATAATGCGCAACCATTGTATCTTATTTCTGCCGTAGTAAACAAACAAACAAAACAAAACAAAAAACAGCGTATATATTAAACGATCGTGTAAACAATAAAACGTATGTTGACTCTAATTTTTTTCATTTTTGTATTTGTTTTTAAAAACAAATTGTAGCAGCAATTAAACACAATGGAAGGATCACGCGCGGGTTACTGTTGATATTCCACGGACATTTCATTATTGACTTTCATTAAACAGAAAAACAGTTTATTAAATGAATAAAAAAAAAAAAAAACTTTATGGGATTAGGGATGATTTGTATTATTATTATTATTATTATTATTATTATTATTATTATTTATCAATAAACCAGTAAAGTAATAAACAAAGTCATGTTTGCTCTGAAGACAATATCAAGCATCATTATTCTTCGGGAATATTGTTCACTACACATGTATACCAGTGCACAAGTATTTTAAATTGCAGATTAATGCAAGAAAATTCCTAGATAAATTAATCTAACATGTTTCACAAGTAAGAACGACCAGCCAACACACATACATACATACATACATACATACATACATACATACAGACAGAGATACAGACAGACAAATGCATAGGCCTATTTACAAACAACGAATACATACATAAATACATCAGTAAGATCAACATTCCCAGCGCTGAAACATTGGCCTGGATGAACAACACAGCTTTGAAGATAGAAATGAGATTTGTAGAAACGACTGTAAATGAGGGAGGGAGGGAGAGGTATGATGAGAAAGAGAGAAAGAGAAAGAAGACACAGGAAGTACAGCTGCAGCGTCTGCAAGACTTCAGGAGTTGTAATGTGATAATAGGAACAGCTGCTTGGCTCTCTCGTAGCCAATCAGCTTTCCACGAAAGGGGATGTTTCCGCGGTTTACGTCAGACCAATGGCGATTGAGTTCAATTCGAGCAGAGAGTTTGAGTGAGAGATAAGGACAGGAGTTCCTGATCAACCCTGAGACGAGGCACTGCAGCCCCCGCGCCGTACACTTACTTTCAACGTGAACACTCGTGTAGTGATCAGCGAGGCACAGCACTGCAGCGCCTCTCACTCTCTCACACACACGGACACATACCGTATATACATAAAAACTATACTGCAATCGCAGAAACCCCGTTCTCATATAAAACTGCCTCGCCTAATTTTCACAGTGGATCTAACACCTCCTTACTACCTTGACATGGGAGATATGGGAGACCCATCAAAAAGTAAGTGCGCTATTTCTACTCAATATGAATGTGTTGTGTTACTTTATGAGTGAATGTTTACTGGGCGTACATAATAATACATACTTACATGACAAAACATACCCTTAAGTTGCTATTATTATTATTATTATTATTATTATTATTATTATTATTATTATTATTATTATTATTATTACTTTGTTAATTTATTAGATTGGCCAGCGGGACAGTTCCTTGTCTTTCCATTGTTGTCAGTGATAGGACGCGTTTTAAGTGCACGCATTCTACAGGGCTCTGCGTTTGTTGATAAGATTTTTAATGTAGGTTTCTGAAGGTATCCCTAAATTCGCTATACTCAATCACTTTAAGACAGATGACAGTTCAAAATTACTGCTTCTGTATGTTCAATTTAACGATCATGTGTCCTAGAATGGGATGCAATAGAAACGTGTAACTTTTAAAAGTGTTTTTCTTAGTAGTAGCAGTAGTCGTAGTATCGATATTAATAGTATTATTAATATGATTGTGATTATTCGGCTGACAGGCAGCGTGGGAGCTGTTGTGTGCTGTTGTGTCTTGTGTCCCGTTGTAGCACAGGTCAGAAATACTGTAAGATATTGATTGGCGATACTGATGGCAATAATTACACTTAGGGCTTGGCCATGTTTAATGTTTTCCGCATGCATTTCACAAGAAACAGAAGGCTGGCTTCTTTTAAGAACTCTGATAGGTGTTCATTTAAAATCTGAATATGTATGTCATTTATTCTATTTTGTGTTTACAGAAAAACGGCTGCTATCGTTGTGTGTTGGCTGCGGAAATCAGATTCATGATCAATATATTCTGAGAGTTTCTCCCGATTTGGAATGGCATGCAGCGTGTTTGAAATGTGCAGAGTGTAATCAGTATTTGGACGAGTCCTGTACCTGCTTTGTTAGGGACGGGAAAACCTATTGTAAAAGAGACTACATCAGGTAGGTCTTTGAAAAGTGTTCTTTTGTGCTTTAAGCTTGGGCTCAATTTGATGTTATTATACCTGACTGATGAAATACAACAATACAGCAGCCTTTTCGAAGAACAGCTTTCATTTTACATAAACCCAAAAGGAAAAAGCAAATAATGTGTGTAACGTATTAGCGTAAGTGATGAGTTAAAAAAAGTACCCTTTTCAAATGTATTTACAAATAATAAATACAAAAACATCTATTATAAAAACATTACAATTATATTTCTTCACTTCCACAAACATGAGGATCTGAGCTTATTATTATTATTATTATTATTATTATTATTATTATTATTATTATTATTATTATTATTATTATTATTATTATTATTTAATTTTAACTCGGAGCATCCTTCTAAATTATAAAAACTATTTGAGATAACAATAATAAAACAATAAGATAATATTGTTAACAAGATAACAATAATGAACAAAGACATCCAATTGAAAGTATATAGGCCTATTACTAGAAATAAACTAGCAAATAAAAAAGAAAAAGAGTAAAATAATGAAAGAAAAAAGAAAGCTGCTATAGCTGGAGGGTTATCTCCTCGTACTCCCCGTTTATAAACTCAATTGACAATATCTGCCATGCTGTATCCTTTATCTTATCTGGCCTGGTGGATTTGACAAAGCAGATCACATCGCCCATCGCTTGGCTTGGAACACTTGGCATATTTAGATAATGAAAGTTCTTCCTTCCTCACATTCAGAATCTGCTCACTGATAACAGCGCGTAGGTAAACCCGGCCTCGCTGTTGTTTACCTCTAACGCCGGTGGCCATGGCTTGTTTATCCCGTGTTATATCCACCTGACATCTGCATAAGTTGTGTATTTCCGATGCATTTTTTGTTGCATTAGTAATAATGTGGCATAAGACATGTAAAATACAGGTTTATTTTTGTTGAATATATCTGATTTGATATGCAGACTACATTTTAAAAGTGTACTTTTTTTAATTACACATGTAGCTAGCTTTATTAACGCAGGTGTCTATCATGTATTAATTGGTACCAGACAACGCCAAGGTTTAATTGTGTATAGCGTTAAAACGTCTCCCCTGCCTGGGGTCAATGCTGTTTAGATATACACAGAATTGCACTTTACAACATACCTGTGAGATGGACAGACTGACTGTATGAAGCACAATACAGGCGAGTACCGTCTTCGGGGTATGTATGGCACACTGTCACAAGTGGTGCTATACCTTCCATTAAATACATTTGAACACATAGATCTAAATACTGCAACAGCATCGACTTGCAGACGGAAGTAAAGTTCAATACAAGTTCGTGTGAGTTTATGGGGAAGTAGCCTAGTAATCAAACACTTATAATAAATAACTGTAGAACTTGCATTGGACTCGTTAACAAATACATGATGTTGTAGAAAGCCTACCTAAAATCATTTTCATTATGACTGCGATCAAAGTTAATAATAATAATAATAATAATAATAATAATAATAATAATAATAAAAATAATAATAATAATAATATAAAATAATAATAATAAAATAATAACATTATTTTGCTTACACACACACACACACACACACACACACACACACACACACACACACACCATTTACTGTAGCCCGCTGATAACCATTCTAAACATAACGTAACGTCACTAATTTAAGGCAGAATGATTGATGACTGTAAGACGGAAACTTTATTGAAATACGTGTTGTGCATGAACTGATATTTGCAAAATGTAATTGGCAAGAAATCGTATAGCATCAGGCGAAGTATGTTCACTTGATAAATGTAATATTGATTCTATTTCTAAAGTATTCTATGTGTTGAAAGTTCAAAGCACATTTAAACAGGAAATGGAATATGAATGGACTGGAACGGGCCTGCCTGTACTTTCGATGACTAGGCGAGGGTGTCTGCTGGAAACAGTTTTGGAACTTTTTGCGTGATTATTTATTTTATTTTAAACTATTACAGGTAGATTACAGCGTATTAAGGTGCACATCATTCCAGTTTATTTGAATAGGCCTATAATACAGTAGAGTGTAGGACTGTCTTTTGTTTAATGTGTTGCTGTTTTATTTTACTGCAACGAGTAAAGTATACTATTAAGTGGGATTCTGCGGTTTCGCATACTTCTCGGCTCCTCATGATATGCACATGTAGTTTGTATATATCACATGCATATGTACATATATCGATGTATCTGTCAATGTGTTGTGTGTCTATCCCTCTGTTGTATACGCCACCCTCTCACTTGTATGTCTGTTACAGTATCTGTACTTTCAGTTTAATTGTCCCGGTTTTATGAATGTTCTCAAATTGTCAGTTGATTCCTCTCAATGTATGCTTGGAATCTGTATCAATTTTAAACACGGGCACAATAAATGCTAATAGTTTTATTTTTATCGCATTTATTTCAGGTTATATGGGATAAAGTGCGCTAAGTGTAACATAGGCTTCAGTAAGAATGATTTCGTGATGAGAGCCCGCTCAAAGGTGTACCATATCGAGTGTTTTCGTTGTGTGGCCTGCAGCCGGCAACTTATCCCCGGGGACGAGTTCGCGCTCAGAGAAGATGGCCTTTTCTGCAGGGCCGATCACGATGTTGTGGAGAGGGCAACAATGGGAGCCGGGGACCCTCTCAGCCCTTTGCACCCTGCGAGACCTTTACAGATGGCAGGTATGTTGAGTATGCTTTCCCATCAATAGCAGTGACATGGCGTGGCTGCACTCATTGTAACAGTAGCGCATGGAACGCATTACAACTGTAATAGAGTAACGCTTGTTTTGCATTTTAAAAGTTTCACAGATCGACGACATGACACCTTAGAATTCACGTGTATTTGATTGATTTAGTGTGTCCTATCACTTAATATATGTAGGCTATAAATTATCCTAATTTTCCACTACATCATAGCAGAATACACACGCACGCAGAACTCAACAACTAAAACACTTGTGGCCTTAATATGTAAACGCATTCTATACATGTACCCGACGGTCATGTATTTTTTTTTTTTTTTTTTTTTTGGGGGGGGGGGGGGGGGGGGGGATAAAATAAATAAAATTACATATGTTTAATTTTTTTCTAATTAGAAACAGTCAGTATAGATAATTTCTTGTCACTTAACATAATTAACGAATGTAAAAGAATTTTTTTTTACATTTTCCCGAAAAATTGTATATTCTGGGCTCTGGCAATATTTCATTATTGTTGGGGGATTATATATATATATATATATATATATATATATATATATATATATATATATATATCGTATTACTTTATCTCTAAAACAGCTTGGTCTCAGCCTTATGAACAAGACTAGCTTAGGGTACTTTATATAATGTTATGTACAATGAAGACACAATCGATAACCAATGGAAAAGCTGAACAAAAGGGAAATATACGATGTCTTCCAATAAACACTATACAGAAATAACAGGCTCCGCTTTTTTAAAAATCCTCCTAGCCAACGCGCCCAAAAAGACGTATACCTGGCGAGTTACAAAACTGTCAACATTCTGATCTGCACGAATTGACTTTTAATCTGATCGTGTTTTATCTACGAGTTTGATATCTTCCGGTGAGAGCCCAGATACAATTCTTACAGGACATTTAAATTTTTATCACCAAAAACAAAGCGAGACAGGCCAGAAGCGTGCTTTTAACTACATGTAATTAAACATTGCAGTCATCACAGTCACACTGTGTCAGCTGCACTTCAGTCTCTAAAATACAATAAACACTATTAAACGAAAAGCATATACATGCAAATGAATCGCAGGCAGTTTTGCATGTAAGTTTAAATTGTCAAAAGCCCACAGGCCGCAGATGAACGATATGCGGTGTAGGGCTTTAACCTATAATTGGGAACTGCATCGCGTGTTTTTCCCCCAATGTAAACTATGGTATGTTATCTAGTCTTTGGATACCTCTTTATGTCCCCATTATATATTTGGAAATTCACAATCTTGATTGCACCTTGTTTCGATTGTTACGGAGAAATGCGTTTGTGTGTGTGTGTGTGTGTGTGTGTGTGTGTGTGTGTGTGTGTGTGTGTGTGTGTGTGTGTGCTTCTTGTTACAGCCTATCAAAGTAACGGCAGGACGCTTAACAATCAATGTATCTCTTTGGTATTTATCTAGAACAGGCAAAACAGTAATGTGCAATGCTACGGTGTTTTATATACATTTACATAGGTATATTGCATTGATATGGAAAACAACACATTATTCTCTCGCTTTTACTTCAATTCCATTTGCTAATTATTTTAACCCAATAGGCTTTAACCCAATAGGCTACATTACCTTTTGTTTAACCCTACAAAATTAATGATTTGCGGCTTTTTTTTCTAAATTGGCATATTTTATTGCAGCAGTTACTTATGAATATTGTCCTCTCTTACAGCAGAACCTATCTCTGCCAGACAACCCGCGCTTAGACCACACGTCCACAAACAGCCAGAAAAAACCACCCGGGTCCGAACAGTTCTGAACGAGAAACAGCTCCACACCCTGAGGACTTGCTACAATGCCAACCCGAGACCCGACGCCCTGATGAAGGAGCAGCTCGTGGAAATGACGGGCCTGAGTCCGAGGGTCATCCGGGTCTGGTTTCAAAACAAACGCTGCAAGGACAAGAAAAGAAGCATCTTGATGAAGCAGCTCCAGCAGCAACAGCCGAACGACAAAACGGTAAGAACCCGGGACTGTTAGTCTCTATCTCCAGAAAACACAACGACACAAACGAAGAGCTAGGGTATGCCACTCAATTACAAGATCAACACTCATATTATTATTATTATTATTATTATTATTATTATTATTATTATTATTATTATTATTATTAGTTATTTAGCAGACGCCTTTATCCAAGACGACTTACAGAGACTAGGGTGTGTGAACTATGCATCAGCTGCATATAATATGCTCTCTCGTTTCGCGGGGCTAATTTCCGCTCTTGTTTAATTATTTTATAAAATGATAATGTTTTTTAATTTCCAAAAATTATTATTATTATTATTATTATTATTATTTATTATTATTATATTATTATTATTATTGTTGTTGTTGTTGCTGTTGATAGTAGTAGCCTAGTTGTGGTAGTCGTTGTAGTTTCATGGTATCCGATTCTTTGAATTAGAACAAATGGCAGCCAAGGCATAACTAACTAAAATGAATTGTTAATGCTATATGTATAATAAAGGAGTTTGTTTGGTATTCATTTGAGCTTTTTTTGATACACGTCTTGGATTCGAATGTTTATTAAAAGTAACATTCTAATTAAATATCCAAAGAAAGAATGCAGTGTTTTGACGATACATTATAGACTCATTTCTGGAAGTGTAAGGTCAGGCTATGTTGCATGCATTCAGTAGATTTACACTAGCTCTGTGTACAGCAAACGCGGTCTGTGTTGGATCATTTATATAACCCCATATTAATCCATGCTTTCGAGATGGATGCATATTGCAGAGTAAACGTGCAAAAAAGTAGAACTGCATCCAGTGGTGCCTTTTATATGAAATCCTAATATAAATCAAACGGCTTTGAACAAACACACATGTAATATGGCGAGTTGGCTTTGTGTTAAATTAGGTGTGTATGCATCAGTTCCTGTGAATGGGGTTTATCAGTTTTCACTTGCCTTCAAAGATAATGCAATCGCATGTAGTTCATACCGCAGAAATTCCACGACAAAGTAAAGCTTGAGTCTTTATTGGGTTTAATTTTGTAAAGGAACCACCGGAGCTACATAATGCGTTCAGTGGACTCGCATGAAACACAAGGAGTTGCCGAATTCAATATTTGACTTCCTCGCGTTTGTTATTGAATAATGCTTAGCCTACGACAAGCGTATGAGCTCTGTGGTTCTCAAGCTTTGTTTGGGGCTGTCTGCAGAATATCCAGGGAATGACGGGGACTCCAATGGTGGCTGCCAGTCCGGAGCGACACGACGGTGGTTTGCAAGCAAACCCAGTGGAAGTGCAGAGTTACCAGCCGCCTTGGAAAGTATTGAGCGACTTCGCACTGCAGAGTGACATAGACCAGCCTGCATTCCAGCAACTGGTGAGTGCAGGAACGAAGCACAAAGCGCGCTGTATATATGAGCATTACAGTAGTGCTCCAGAGCACACCCCTCTTACCATACTGCATGCCATACACTGCACCAAACCAGAGCGCATTTACATGTCAAACCAGTGTGGAAATAATAATAATAATAATAATAATAATAATAATAATAATAATAATAATAATAATAATAATAATAATATATTATTATTATTATTATTATTATTATTATTATTGTTGTTGTTGTTGTAGATATACACCGTTAACCACACCAGGGTATTAGAAAATCATATTTTAATTCTTGTTTACATTTTTGCCCAGTGTCCTTCTGTAACCTTAAAAGCATAATGTATTGGGCGTTTGAGGCATTGCATTAGCTGAACTGTTCAACAGATAGTCGATTAGACAAATCTTCAGAAACGTTTTATTAATGTATTATTAAGTAATCTCCGAGGCTCCGTTAGTGATTTTATTGCAATACAATTATTTTTCAGATGCATGCTTTTGACTAATAAATAACAAATGATTATGCTACATTGTTTTATGAGGATTCTAGTTGTCTCTTGTATAAACATACATTTACAACTGGATTATATGAATTCATTAAAGTATTTGAATGTCGTTTTGTTTTCTCTTTTCAAAAGGTAAATTTTTCAGAAGGAGGACCGGGTTCTAACTCCACTGGGAGCGAGGTAGCGTCAATGTCCTCTCAGCTACCAGACACACCTAACAGCATGATATCGAGTCCCATAGAGGCATGAGCAACGTGGACCTATTCAAAATAACAAACTCGAACAGACTATGGCTAACAATCAGTTCGTGGAACCCGGTTGCACCATCATTAATAAAAAGTACCCTCCATTCAACTGCACGAAGCCTCTTTATCCAAACAACCCCTGGTTGTTCGTGTACACTGTGAAGACAATCGTAAGATTTGCAGAAGCCCAAACCATGCTTCTGTGCATCCAGGACTTCTTGAAAAAAAAAAAAAAAAGATAACGCGGATGTGAATTCTGAGGTTGCAGGGAAATTTGTTCAAAATCTTCTGCACACCGTAGAGAATAATGAATGGACACACCCCCTCTCATCATTTTTAAACGGTGCGGTCTATGTTGGAGGCCATGTTGTCAAGTTGGTTACAGCCTTGCCAAAAAAGAAAAAAATAAAAGAAAAAAAAACTAAATCTGGAAGAGGTCTATCGTTTCTGCAAATAAGTGGACTAAAAAGGACAATCGAGACCTGCAGAAATGTACCGAACGCTGTACAGGATCAATGCTGAAATGCATATATTCATTGCAATGATTTTTTGGTTGACATGTAACTCAATGCCCATTTGATCCTGGTTCTATTCGCTTGTGACTGGTTCTTGAGATTCGCCGCCCCGAAGAAGATTGGAAGGGGACTGCAAATAGCGCTTTCCTGTTTTTATTTGAATTCTTTCCTTAAAAGCCCAAGTACTAAAGCATTGCAACAAGGTATACCTCTATTTTGCCACAAGCTTCGTGGAATTTTGTGTGTGAATTTGTGTCCTTGTGTCCGTCCCAGAACTTTTTTCCCAAAGATGTGTATAGTTGTTGATTAAAACAACAGTTTTTAGCTCTGGAAAAAAGACTTTTTTTTTTTTTTTTTTTTTTTTGTTTTGTTTTGTTTGTTCTTGTACTGCAAAAATATATAATTTATTATTTATTGTCGGAAGACTTGCCACTTTCATGTATATTTTTGTTTTGTTTGCTGAAGTAAAAAGAGAAAGAATTGTACTGTGGTCTTTGAATTATCTGTCAGATTTTACATGTCCTGTCTTTTCTTGAAGATTGTTAAAACAACGCCATATGTACATCTTCAGGACTATTTCACAAATAAAAGTTTGACATAAGTCAAAAAAGTGCAATAATTATTGAGTTTTTCTTAATTTGATTGAGCATTGTATATTTTTATAGAACCTTGAACTGTGTTCAGCCGTGTACAATTAACTTTTCAGTATTCTGATAGTAAACATATTTAAGTACGTTTGGTTCATGTTAATTGGTTAAACGATTACAATAAATGATGTCAATATTGAATTTGATTTGTAGTGCAATTTCTGAAAGCACGAGTTGGTCAAACTGTTTTTGTATTGGTATGTTAAGTTATAAAGAGTACCGCCGAGCCATTAATATGTTTTATACAAGAATAATTGAGCGAAAAATAGCGACTTATTTAATATAAAATGTACCAGTATGCAACTCTCATTGTGAACAGCCTGCTGCCAAACAGTAATACAAGAGTGGATATATATATATATATAATTTATCGACCTGAATTAAATTAAGTCTAACTTGCAATAACGTTTTGCAGCGATTTGCACTTTGTTAATGCTTGATTTGATTACTAAAGAAAACAAAATCAAGAATCTTACCGGCCTACGTTAGAAGTTACGACATTTCCCTGCCAAATTCGATTTGGCTGGATTAATTCAGTTCTCTGATATTATTACAATACTGCCTGCCTAATCAAAACTAATCGGAAAACAACCGATGCCGTCACGGGGGAACAACACATGTGAAGGTTGAAATGCAGGTTATTTTATCCAAATAATAATTCAATGCAAAAACAAACAAACAAACAAATACATAAGTAAAACATGTATCTTCTAATGCTAGTTAGGATATACTATACCGTTTATACATAATTGGAACCTATGCATTTGAATTTAAGAACTATTAAATATTTTAAAAAACTCAAATAATAATAATAATAATAATAATAATAATAATAATAATAATAATAATACTTTTCCCATCTTCTTGGTGGACCGTCCTTTTTTGGTACACATATTTAAGATTTTTTAATTTTTTAATTGTTATTTTTTTATTACAAATTCATAATCTGTCTTTCTTTATCTCAAATACTTAGACATGTTTAATCGTTGCCTCGAGAATAACGATCATTTACAATGAAATTAAAGGTGTACATGTGAAATGGATTCCTAACTCAACGCTCCGCATCGTGTGGATATATTTTGCTTCCCGTTTCGGTGCTGGTAGGGTGGGTTCATTTCGCCGTTGCGAGCGACCTATACTACACAAAGCTTATCACTTCAATATAAGTGACTGGTCAGCGATACTGGAATATCTACACTGTTGCCTCTCTAATTGATTTAGTTTTATAGCAAATAAAGAGACAGCCAGCATAAAACCAAGAGATGGGTGATGTAAGCTAATGCTGTACAGAACCCTTCTGTGCTAACAGGTTTCAGGTTGTTTCCTTTTATTTTTCAGATAACAGTAGGCCTGCATGACAGTAAATGGCATTGCTAGAGTTCAGGCGCCACCAACTCAAACTTTATAGCCTTCACTAACCCATGACGACAAGCTTCCCACACCTTAAGAAGGGATTAAAACAAAACAAACAAACAAACAAACCAAAAGACCCTTAGCTGTATGAAGAGTGGGGATTGTTATAAAATGTATTTATTTAATTGGATTGTTCACTGCCACGAAAACACACTGAATTGACATTCTGAGCGGCATAGGGTCATCTTCTAATTAAAATAATGGGATAAAAACCATGATTAATATCGTCCTTTTTTCTTTTGTCTTCTTGCATCATATTACCTGCTTATCCTTTAATTGCGGGTTTATAAAACCAGCCTGAAAGTGTTCAAATCCGATTTATTAAACGAGTAATTGTGTTCCTAGCCCCCAGGCAGCCGCATGCGGTAATTTGGGAATACTAACCTATACAGTGTACTTAAACTTGTTTGGTGAGTGAGCCTCGAGGGAGGTGCCCAGTATCTCGGAGGATGAAGACAGGGCGTTGTGTCTTTTTTTCTTTCTTCCTACAGAGGCCGAGCAGGTTGGTGGATCGTGGAGGCTAATCCAAACAAGTTTGATTGTAAGATCCTTAGTCTAGACAGAGGTGCTGGCTCGGCGGCTGCTTATCTCTCGCCGGGATCAGGTGAAAGGCTCGCAAAGCCCAGAGTAAGAGGACATGCAAGAAGATGGGGGGGGGGGGGGGGGGGGGGGGGGGGCGGCTAGGACACTGGTGTGACACGTCGTCCCTTTGTGTTTGACATAACTCCTGTATGGTGCAGTCGATCTCGACAGCGGTCTATCAGTTATGCATATGTTTTTCAATTTAAGAGGCTCGAGAACTATAACTGTATACCATATGGTCGTTACAGGAAAAATTCACAGTATGTTAAATTGTTCACATGTGTAAATGTCTATTTTGTTCATCCAATAATATTATTATTATTATATTAATAAGAAAGAAGAAAGAAACGAAGAAGAAGAGAAGCAGATCTCGTTCTTCTTCTCTTCTTCTTCTTCTTCTTCTTCTCTCTTCTCTTCTTCTTTCTTTCTTTCTTCTCTCTTCTTATTTTATTTTTTATTTTGTTTTTTACAGTGTAAAAAATATAAAACATTACAAATAAGTCACATTTTGTATATTTGTATTAGGGTTTTAAAATAAAATTAAAATAAAGGATTTTTTTTTTTTTTTTGATCCCCATGCGACATTTACCTGAAAAACGATACCAATTCCCAGTTATTAAATGACATAACTGAAAATAATAACAATCATAAAGATAAATAAATAAATAAATAAATAAATAAATAAATAAATAACACCTTACGCCGATAATCATGAAACTTTTTTCAAATACATCACAGATAAAATAACACTTTATCTAGTCACCACAGTCAATTGTAAGCACATATATTCTGGTTAGATTTCCATTGTGCATAATTATCTGGAACAGGAGAAGAAATCTTGCACCCAGAAGAAACGTCGCGACAATATGCTACGTAACAAACGGCGTCTGATACATGCCATTAACGACGTGGCTATTAATAACTAGTACCGATGTCGCTTAACTTGTAGACTAACGTTTTCATGCATATGTTTTATAGGGTAAACGCTTGTCAGTTAGCTTTATTGAAACGTACAATAGTAGGCTATACTGTTACACGGTGTATATTTCTTTAGCACTTAGCATTGTGTTTAGCAATAAGTGTCATTACTGTTATTGAACATTGTCAAGGTGGCTTCAAGAAATTCCAAGCGCCTCATTTGGAAGAGTACATCTTTAATGAAAAAAATAAGAAAGAAACATAAAAATAAACAAACATAAGTTGATCTACATGAAAAAAAATATACGTAAACAAATGAAAACAGAGGGCTTTCAAAGTGATACACTTTTTTATGTTTAGGCCTAGAATAGACTATCTCTAGGTAGAATATTTAAACAGGAAACTAAGCATGTCATTGCTAAATGAAAGGGAAGCACGGCATTTTCAGAACATCTTTTAATGGGCAAATAGTACTGAGAATAAGGGCACAAAGACAGTGGTGATCACTTGAAAGCAGGACCCGTTTATCACTTCACAATACTAACTGTCTCAATAAGCGCCCGGTATGTTGACACTAAGACGGCACCACACAACTACTTCAGGGGGTGGCTCTCCAGCGGCTTATAACTTCAGCAATGATTTCAGCCTCAGCAAAATCAGTTTATTAGTTTCAGAACCATGCTGAAGATTCTGAAGCAGTGTAATCCAAAATACAACAAAAATAATGTATACATATTGTTCAGTGACAACGAATACAAAGAATATATATTATTTGTTGTCACCGATCAAAGAAAGAAATAAATAAATAAAACAAGAGAAGAGAAGAAAAACATGTAGGCCTACTAGTTACATATAGCTTGTTGTCATTTGTGTTTTAATAACAATTAATACTAGGCAAGGACTTAAAACTTAAAACACACAACAACTCATAAAATTACATCACTAGAATAATTAAAGCTTGAACCTTCCTGAATTCTTCCTATTTCTTCCAGCAGAAATAAAGTAAAGCGATGTCTAAACATTACTGGATATTTGGTTTGCAAGGTGATATACTGGTAACTTAAACAGTGGTCGTGTTGAGATCCACTAACATAGATCAAGTCAATAGACCCAATGTCATAGTCAATGGCACTGTGAAGTTTCTGTTTAGTTTTGATCCATATTCTACACCTAAAGAGCTCAAGAGAACACTCTTAAACGATAGCGTCTCAGTCCTGACTCCACAGTGTTATTACATCGTCACCTAGGTGACTTCTGAGAAAGAAGAATTAAGGCGGGGTGATAGGAATCTTTCAAATCTTAAAATTGGCTGACTAGTTAACCCTAACCAATACTTAAAGTGCAGCACAGAAACCAGAACCATAGGAGACAACTGG